>NW_005842904.1:94280-96661 GCF_000455745.1 Alligator sinensis | reverse complement strand
AATTGGCTAGAGGGTCGTACCCAGAGAGTCATAGTGGATGGGTCGGTATTGACCTGGAAGGGTGTGGGCAGTGGGGTCCCGCAGGGCTCGGTCCTTGGACCAATACTCTTCAATGTCTTCATCAGCAAATTGGACGAGGGAGTGAAGTGTACTCTGTCCAAATTTGTGGTTGACACAAAACTGTGGGGAGAAGTGGACACACCAGAGGGCAGGGAACAACTACAAGCAGACCTGGACAGGTTGGCCATATGGGCGGAAAACAACAGAATGCAGTTCAACAAGGAGAAATGCAAAGTGCTGCACCTAGGGAGGAAAAATGTCCAGCATACCTACTGCCTAGGAAATGACCTGTTTGGTGGCATGGAAGTGGAAAGGGATCTTGGAGTCCTAGTGGACTCTAAGATGAACATGAGTCGGCAGTGTGACGAAGCCATCAGAAAAGCTAATGGCACTTTATCGTTCATCAGTAGATGCATGACGAACAGAACCAAGGAGGTGATACTTCCCCTCTATCGGGTGCTGGTCAGACCGCAGTTGGAATACTGCATGCAATTTTTGCGCCGCACTTCAAGAGGGATGTGGATAACCTGGAGAGGGTCCAGAGAAGGGCCACATGTATCGTTAAGACTGATATGAGGAGAGACTAGGGCACCTGGACCTCTTCAGCCTGCGCAAGAGAAGATTGACAGGCAACCTTGTGGCTGCCTATAAGTTCATCATGGGGGCACAGAAGGGAATTGGTGAGGCTTTACTCACCAAGGCTCCCCCGGGGGTTACAAGAAATAATGGTCATAAACTTTCAGAGAGCATATTTAGACTAGACATTAGGAAGAACTTCTTCACAGTTAGAGTAGCCAAAGTCTGGAATGGGCTCCCAAGGGAGGTGGTGCTCTCCCCTACCCTGGGGATCTTCAAGATGAGGTTAGATATGCATCTAGCTGGGGTCATCTAGACCCAGCACTTTTTCCTGCCATGCAGGGGTCGGACTCAATGATCTATTGAGGTCCCTTCCAACCCTAACATCTATGAATCTATGAATCTATGAAAGACTTATTAGGAGCAGGGCCAGATTATGCCTTGTGGTCCCCTGGGTTTGGCTGACTAAGGGAAACTACTACTTGTGCTTCCGACTGAGGGAAACATCCCAAATTCTTGAAGTGAGTCAAGTGCCCTTGAAGGATACTAGGCCTGTGTTTCCCAGGGGGCGCAGTGCCAGAATCAAGCCCATCCCTGGGTGGTGGCAGTTCTACCCCCAGGCTAGTGGGTGCGCTGCAGGGAGAGGTTAGGCCAGTCGTGTCAGTCTTAAGAGTAAGGGTTTACTAAAGGGGAAAAGGGAAGTATACACAAGCTTTAGGGGAAAAATTAGTAGTTAATTATTATATCAGTCCAACTAACTATTAGCAGTTTGTCCATATAAACACTATCAGGGTTCTATCCAGTTCCACAAAAGATGACTCAGTGAGACTAATATAGCTGCTAGCCCTGACATCTTACCTGTTCTCTTCGGATTGCACACCTAACCTCTTAGGATAGGGACAGAAATTCATAAAGCCAAAGTCTGACTATATTCTATCCTTGCAGGTTAGTCTAAACTTCAGAGAGTAAATGAATTTGCAAGTGGATAGTAATTCTCTTTTCATTCCAGAAATGCAGACAAATGCCTGCAGTGCCTCAGGCTAGAAGTCCGGGGGTGCTAAAGCAGCCCTCCCGTTCCCCAGGGAATGTAACAGGGCGGCATGGCCAAGTCTGTACATGCCTAAGTAAGATTGAAGAGTGGTTTAAACCCTAACCTTGGCCTGAAGGGTTCAGAGGGTGGAGGAAGAGGGAGCATGCCCAGGCTGTTGTGGCAGAGGAGGAGGAGGAGGGGAGAGCTCTGCCTGCCCTAGCACCTCCCTGACAGCCAGGAGCAATCCTGGCGCACAGCACTGCCCAGCTCCTCTTCCCCTTTTTCCCTCTCCCTGACCACCACAGGGAAGGGAGGGGGGCTCTGTTTGGTGCTGGGTGAGCTCTACCTCCTCTTCCCTGCCCCCCACCACTGTGGGGTTGGTAGTGGGGCTCTGCAGGGCTGCCCCACCCTGGAGGGGGTCTCTTCCCCCTGCTCCTTCTGCCCTGCCACAGGCTGAGGAAGGGGGCTCTTTGTGAGGCTGCCACAGCTTGTTGGGGAGGTTCTGTTCAGTTCTGAGGGAGGACTCTTCCCCTTCCTCCTTTTCCCCCCACCCTTGACTGCCATGGGGTAGGGAGGGGGACTCTGTGCGGCAGTGCTCAGCCCAGGCTGGGGCACAGGGTGTGGTTGTAACAGAACCACAGCTCTTGGGGGTGGCCCCACCCCTGCAGCCAAGGCCAGCCTTACTCAGCCCTGGCTGAGGCAGCTTCATGGTGGC
>NW_005842904.1:55200-94260 GCF_000455745.1 Alligator sinensis | reverse complement strand
AGGCCCCCCCCCAGCAGGTGCAGCTCAGTGGCAGGGATGCTGAGCAAGCACATCCCGGGCAAGCCTGGTGTGTGCCGCCGGCAGCTGGCCAGCAAGAGGGCTACCTGGGTTTGCTCAGAGGTTCCAGACCCTGATAGCCACCCACCACAGGGGCTGGGTGGCCCCAGCAGGCCCCTTGGCTTGGAGGTGGTCGCTAGCCCTCTCCCCAGCCAGCTGGCAGCCACATACACCAGGCCAGGCTGTGCTGCTGATAGGGTTCAGCATCCCTCTCACTGAGCTGCAGCTGTGGGAGCTGGCCCTACCCCCATGACCCAGCCCCACCATGTGGCTACTGAGCAAGCCCACTCCAGGCTGTAGGGGTGGGGCCACCCCGGCAGCTGCAGCTCTGTTACAGCCTCCTCCTGTGTCCTTGTGAGGCTTGGCAGTGCTGCATAGAGGCTAACCCCCTCCCTGCCCCACAGCAGCAGGGGGTGGGGAGGAAGAGTACGCCCCCAGCACCTCACAAAGTCCCTCCCCCACTAGTTTCACGAGAGGAAGAGGAAGGGGAAGAGTCCCCCAGCATGGAAAAAAGTCCCTCCATGGAGGTGAAAGTGTCAGGGAGAAGGATTACTTCCTCCCTACACCGCTTCTTCCCTGCAGGACGGGGTCTTCCATTCACAGGGGCCACTCCCAAATCCCGCTCCCCTCTGCTCTCCAACAGACAGGCCAAGACAGGAGAAGGAGGAAAGAATTAACCCTCTCCCAGCCCAATTTACTTTAACGGGGCCATGCTGGATGGTGTCTCACCACTTCCTGTCCCTGCTTGGGCTGGAGAGCAGAAGGGTGGGGCCAACCCTGCTCTAAGGCAGACAATGGAGCCCCAGCCAGAGTGCATGCTGGGATAGTGGAGGACTCTGATTTAACTTAAACCAGGAAGGAGTCTGGGACAGGCATTGTATAAACCGGTTTGACCCAAATCAGTTAAGTCTGATACTACATTCAACCAGGCTTATCTCAAACCAGTTTTGGCCATTTTGAAACTGGTCAATGTGTACTGAATGTCTGTTCTGTTACAGGTTTAGATCAGTTTCTGATCACTTAAATTGATTTATGTGTAATGTATGTCCCTAGCCCTAGAGAAAGGAGTTAGTGCTACAGCAGGGGACTCTTTTGGTATATAAAGAAGCAAATTCTGGGGAGCCCAGCTGCTGGGAAGGCAGATGCATCAGGACCTGTCATCTCAGGGCTCTACCACCTATGCTAGGCAAAATCTCAGGTGGTGGTGTGGAGGGAAGGCACATTGCTCCTTATTACTGGGGTTCTTCACCGCCACCCCTCCTTGCTGTCTCTACTCGACTCCACTGGGAGTTGCTGCTGCTGCTCCTCACCACCATCATCACTTGCTGCTGCCAGGTCACCATTACTGTCTCTGCTTCTCACCCCCACTTGGAATTCAGTGCTGCTCCTGCTTACACATTACCATGGGTGACTGGTGCTGCCTTAGTCAGGTGGGGTACGTACCCCCTCTGTGACCAGAACCATGGCTGATCTCATTGCTGGGGTGGGGGGAGGGCAGGCATGGCTGGTCTCACTGCCTGGGGGCCAAGGGACCCCTGTGGTTGATCCCACAATGGGCAATTGCTGCAGCCTATTGCTGCAGGTGCTTCTGGGAGTGGCTGCAGCGATCAGCCGGGACTTGCAGGAGTGGCACCGGCACTCCTGCCTGCCCACCCTGCCCATCACTGACACAGAGAGCGCGGCCAGTCAGGGGGTGCACTGGTGCTCTCAGGGGATGCACCTGCACCCCTATGCACCCCCTATACATTGCCACTGCACATTACTTTCACTCTGGATCCTAGGGCCACTCTGATACAGACCTCCCCAATTTCACAGTGATTGCTCTCCTTTCAGCTACCTTTGTGCAACTTTTGCCTGTAACACCTGCACTGTTATATAGATTAAAAAATTGAAAGGCAGGGCCTGTGGACACAAAGGGCATCTTTACAGCTCTGGGGCTGAGGGGAGGACACTTTAATTAGAGAAGCTCTTGGAGCCACTCTAATTAAAATGCCCACAGAATCTTTGGTATTCAGTATCCCATTTCAAAATGGCAGCAGGGACACTTTAACTAAATCTTCTTGAATGAGTTTTAGTTAAAGCACCCTCACCACCATTTGGAAGCACAGGGACACTGAATACATGAGACACAGAGGCTGCTGGAGCTCACTAATTATAACAATCCAGATGACTGGATTAATCCAGTTTGTTCTAATGCAATGTAATTACAGTACATTGGAACAATATCCACACACATCTACAAGCACCCAAAAGTCTACTTCATTTGGTTAATTTTAAAGACTAATATTAAAAAAATGCCTAGAAGAGTCATAAAACCCCCCAACTTGCCAAACATGCATGAGAGTGAGTACGTGCAGATAAAGGATATATAAAATTTGTCACAAGAGAACAGACAGAGTAGATGCAGCATTACATATACAACAACTATTTACACTGTTGAACAGAGGACACAGGAACTTTTTGAGGCCAAGAACCTAACCAGATGAAAAAAGGAATGAGGTGTCTAAAAGGAAATGAAGAAAAAGAGTAGTAACAATATGCATAAAGGGTTTTGGCAGAGAAGGTTCTCAGGCTTAGGTTTCAAGACTATATGTAATTATTACAGATGAAAGGAAAACTTAATTTGCATAAATATTGTAGATCTACCTCCTGTGAGGTTTTTACACTTTGCTCTCAAATTACTGATGCTGGCCATCATTCATGAAATGACTTGAATCTAATAAAGACCCAGCTAGTCCACAGTCCTTTCATCAATGATGAAATTGATGCCAATGACTAGTAAATCTAGTCAAGGCATTCTCTGAATGTCTATAGTTATGCTCCTGTGTCCCTTTCTTCCTCTTTGGAGAAATTTGACAACATATATTGGAAAAGAAGCATGTTGGGTCCATCAGTAATATAAACAACACTTAAATAAGAATGCAGGCACCAAAATCCTAAAGAAAGATTCAGACAGGCTTGACTAGCATTTGGCATTTAGAACTCATTTAGAAATACCTGCATTTAGAATTCTAGAAACCATCAGAAGTTATCTAATTTAATCACATAAGTGCCTAATTTTTGCCTAAATTCAGTTGAATTCCACCTTGTTCCTGGAAAGTCATGTAAACTCTGACTAAATCCTTGGATTGCCCATATCCATTGACTGCCCTTGGAATATCCCAAACTTACTGTGCATGACAGCACTGACTCCATCTGTACACCATGATTCCTGGTTATGGTGGTGAAGGTCAACTTTGCCTAATAGCCTCATGGTCAAAGTATTCATCCCAGAAATGGGAAATGTGACCTCTTTGCCCTGAAAATATTACAGACACCACCACCCCGGTCCCAAAAGAATGCTCTAGCCACAAGGCAAGAGAACAGCTGTTGAAGATAATTCGTTAGGCAGCCATGAGTGAAAATATCATAGAATCACTAGAGGAAGAACCTGTCTTCACTTGGTATTCCTAAATAGCAGTTATGCAGCTGAACAACTACTTCGTTGGCACTTATGAACAGTTTGCAATTCAGACATCAGTGCCCAGGCCAACTAAGCATGATTACAAAAGCTGTGCAGTGACCAGGTAAGTGATGCCATACTGTATACTTTCCCTTACATGGATTTTAATATGCATGGACAGGATGAGTCTGTTCTCTTGTAGGATGCCCAAACTACTTTTAGGTGCCAGAAACACAGCTGCATAACTGCCATTTGGGAGCATAAAAATTCTGTGCTACGAGAACAAACAAGAGAAAATATGCCTCTATATCCCAGGAAGAAAGGCATTTCCCTGGGTGGAAGTAGTCCTAGTTTCCAGTACTTGCTAGCAGAATGTTTGATGTTTTTAACATTCTTACTCAACAGATATGTCATGGTAACTGAAAGCCCTCATGAGAATGAGGTCCTGTGACTCAGAAGCTTCAATTAGCTCTTTAAGGAAAGCCTCATTCACCTTTCCTTCCTGGTTTGATCATCTATAGCAGACATCCACCCTTGGTGTTCTCCTTTCTGAGCTTGACCCGGAGACTTCCAATAGGCCTATCTCCCACTTTGTGCTGAACCTGAAAACAACAGTACATTTATTTTATATATAAAATTACATAGTCTCCTCTTTCCCCCATCTATCCTTTTTTAACAATTTATACCTGTTCATGATGGTACTCCTCCAGCCATGTGAAATATCCCACCAAGTCTCAATTTCACCAAATGAATCATAATCCCTTGATTGTACTTCCATTTTTTCTTAGTTGCTCCCCATGCTTCAGGAAATGTTCGATAAATATTTCAAGTAACTAATTGCCCTAATTCACATCACCATAGTTTCCTGACATGTAAGTAGGATGTTCATGGCATATTGCATCCTGCACCATGCAGCCATTAGACATGGAGTGTCTCTGCCTGAGCAGATGACAATGACCAAAGTGCTTCAGAGGAGGTTCTTGTATGAGGAGCTAAAAATGGAGGGTGGCTTAAAGGTTGGGGCTTCTGGAGATAGGAATCTAGGGAATGTGCATGGAGGAGACAGATGTTGAGGCAAAAGGTGCTGTCCCACTGGGGTGTTCTTGCCAGACCTGGTGTAGGAGTTCACAGTCACAGCACAGGGAGAAGCAGTGAGAAAGGAGATTCCTAGTGTGTCTGATCTAGGAAGTCTTCCAGTAGCTACGAGGGTGGCTAGTGTAGAGTCCATATAGGGTCCTGGAATGACTCGTGCCTCCTGAGGCTGGAGGGAATGGCGACTGCCCTCAGGCATGGGCGTTGGCGGGGACATGGCAGCCGTGAGCAGGGACTGTCCTCAGGTGGCTGCAGTGGTGTTGGCAGCGAGGGCAGGCCAGGTGGGGACCACCCGCAGGCAGCCACACAGTGTCACTGATGGGGGGGGGGTGAGCAGCAACCACATGCAGACACCAGCAGTAGCATTGGCAGCAGCCAATCTCATGTGGGGCACCTACCCCCCTACCCCTGTACCCTGCCTATGCATCACCTATGTTCCTGGCTATTCAGGTGTGCTGAACAGGAACACACAGAGAGTCTTACAGATGATCTCTATTGTGGAGGCAACAGCTTGCTCCATAGATAGTTGGCCAGAAGCCTGGTGATATTCTCTGCGTGGTGCATTGGTCCTATATGCTGGGTTGAATGGAAGAGTCTTCCCACTAAATGGGCACTGTACAGGAATTTACTCTGTCCTGTGTGGTAGTTCTCAGGAGTGAGGGTAATAGAGAGCAAGCCCCTCAGTGCTCTTGGTGCTTTTTAGCAGGTATATTGTTACCAGCTTCCCTTCATGGACACTCATGCCACAGCCATTCTAAAGTGCAGGAAGAACACTGAAAGCCACCTGGCTGGGGATTCAGTAGGGGCACAGGTAGGGACTTCTGCTCATGACAACACTGACTGAAGGAGTGTTCCAGGGTTGGTAGGTAGGAGTGGCATAAGGATTTTTGCTGTCCTAGGAAAACAACATTTTGCTACCCTCCTTTGAAACAGACCTGGGCCCTAATGAGAGTGGGCAGAGCTCTGGAGCAGTGGTTCGGCAGTGCTGGAACTGCCCTGCTCATTTCTGCATGTGCCCAGACTCCTAGGGTGGCTCTCAGTGAGCATGTGCAAGGTGCATGTGTGCTGTTTTTGCTGTCCCTTTCAATTTGCCACCCTTGGTTGCTGCCTGTGCTTCCTGGCCAATTATGCTGGCCCAGAGGGCAGGCACCAGAGATCCACTTTTGTAAGAAGCCAATGGACTTGGCTCTGGTCGACAGCGATTACCAGCTGTTGGCATTCCCCATGCCAGGACATGCCTGGGCTCCTTCCATAGACTGCAGGTAAGTTGCAGCCATGAATGATAGTACCCTTGCTATATCATGGAGTGAGGCTGAACTCTTAGTGATGGCCTGGTTTAACCTCTACTACTTGGCTTCTCTGGACCACATAACCTCAAACAATTCTGAGATAATGCTGCCTCCACCTCTGACCTCCATCACAGGGCTGTCACCTTCTGTGCTCTGTCCATATTGTGTATAATAAGATGTTTGATCTCCTCCTCCCTTACCTACTGCGCAAATGCAACATTGTTCAAGGTGAGGGATGATGCAGAAGAAGCTTGGGCAGCTACCCTAAGGGAAAGATTACTATGTGACCCCTAGAGGGCCAAGGCTGTGGACTGAAGAACTAAGGAGGCATAGATAACTCTGAGGGCACATGGCAAAGCTAGCTGCTCTGCTTGAAGCACTCCCTTGAAGACTATGTTGCAGGGTAAAGGCCCCAGATTCTTATGTTCCCTGAAGCCAGTGGTGCAGTCTGGGGTACAATGTTCCTCAGGGTTTCAACTGCTTCTATTATAAGTATAACTTGGGCCCCTGCTGTGCCAGGGACACCCCTGTAATCAGAGTCATCATTTGCAGAGGTCCTCTCCAACTCTCACCAGTCATCATATCTCAGATAAGGGGACACACAAAGCAGTGGGGTCCTGTCTTCAGAGGGGATCCTGAGGGCACAGTGGGCTCTGGAGTCTTTACATTGCCCCCAGATAAGAAGACTGGACCCTAGAGTCTTCTTTCAGATGAACCCTAGAGGACATGCTCTTCCAAGCTGGGTTGAGTAGCTGTGAATAAAAATATCTTTTTTTTATTTTCTTTCTGGGCTCCTGAGGGATATTTCAGCAGATTTGGATGGAACTTAATAGGGGTGTGCAAAATGGGCCCTATTTGATTTGGATTTGCATTCAACCTGAATTGGGGACAGTGATTCAATTAGTGGATTTGGATCATTGTCCCCGATTCAATTTGGCCGAATCCAAATCTGAAGATTTGATGCTGATTCGGAGAATCAGTGATTCGGACATAGACAGAGCTTTAATTTTATTTTTTTTTCTACAGACCTTGAGGTAGTAGGCAAGGCTCAGGATTGCTGCAATGCTGGGACTGATGTAGCATCCCACAGGAGCACAGGGAGGAGGGGGCAGGCAGCAGCACATGCTTGGCGGCAAATCTGGAATTGGGCTGGAAGTGCTTCTGGTCTACTTCCAGGTTTGCGGCCAAGTGCCCTGGGGAGCCCCCATGCTTTGGTGGGACACTCCATGCACCCCAGCACTGCAGCATTCACAAACCCCTGTTACCTAGTGTGTGTCGAAAAAACATTCAAAGCTGTGTCTATGTTTGAATTGCCAAATCTTTCCAAATCCCTCGATTTGGAAGGTTCCAATTTGATTCAAAGAGATTAAAGGGTCCTCTGATTTGATTCAGATTCGGAGATTTCACCACTGAATCTGGCTGAATCTTCACCGAATCAAATTAGGGACTGAAACTTCACACAGTCCTATTAATTAACCAATTTTCTGGTAAGTTAAATAAAAATATGCTTCAAAGAGTTGGTCATTTTAAAGGCATTTTAATCTGTCCAAAATGGGCTAAGTAGTTAAATGTGTCACATAGTAACACATTAGAAGCCTGAAATGTATTATTATGATGAAAAACAGAGTAACCAGTTATTCACTGCTATCAAGAGAGCCTCACTCTCACTTCAAGAGAGATTCAGACCTCTCACTCACAATTTTTCTCTTTCATTTTGGACTGTAAAATGCTTGTGACATTGTATCCCAAGGGTTCATCTATTATTATATATTTCCCCATACATGTTGGGGCTGTGTGTACACCATGAAGATATCGATCTATGTTCCAAGAACAGGTAAGAGATTTTGCAATTTAGGGATGCCAAATCAAGTGTTAGTCATAAGTGACCTTTCCAAAATTAACTGAGTTAAGCACCCAACTCCATTGATTATTAACAGATACAAAATATTCTATGTATTTCAATGATTTATTTATTTACTGTCATGCTTTGTGCATTTTGTTTTAGTCACTGTATTGCTGACAATCTCTTGCTTTTTTTGAATGTCATTCCTTGTTTTAGTGTACATTTGCCCTGTAGTCACAGAAATGACCACAACGTAGTTTAGAGATATGCAAGCTAACTTTAAGTAAATCAGTGTGGATATTGGTAGTAAACTAACAAATAGAGGTCATCAGGTCTGAAAAGCAATCTTAGGTATCTCTACAACGCAGTCACAAAATGTAGGTTTATATTCTTTTTTCCTCGCTCTGCTTTCTGTCATCTACTTTTGAAATGAAAAGTGAGAGAGAAGGATAATGTAATCAAACTGAGTAATTAAGTGAAAGAACATATTTCAAAGCTGTAATATCTCTATTCTATTCTATGTTAATTATTACGAGAATCTGTGTTAGAAATCTGAATATTTCTCTAATCCTGGAAACATTCTCGCAAAGGCTAGTGATTAGAATTGCAAAGGTTGCAAGAAGGCATTTCCATTTCCATCAAGAAACATCATGATGGAGGTATTTTTCTTATGTATTTCCTTGTGTGTTTCCACATAAAAATTCGAAAAATATTTTACACCAGAAAACTGCCAAAAAGCAAGGAATTTTAAGGTAAATTCTGCAGAATATGGAAGGTGATTTCAGTTTGTCCAGAAAATGGTTAGTTGTTAGCTTTTCTGATGAAAAAAAGGCAGGAGGAGATGTGGAAATCACAGTCCATATATTCAGCTTTTCATGTATTGGAAAACCAAGTTTGGCCTCAAAATGCACCAGCAGAATTTCTGTGAGCAGCACATAATCATCACTATCAACAATAGGAACAACACATGTCTGTGTTTGTTTTAATAAACATTTGTTTGAGAATTTACCTGTCTGTCTATCTAACCAACTTTTACAAAGTCTATCACTTCAGGGTCTGGTGTGAAAAATGTCTTCTACAGCTAGCCGATGAATTTCCTTTCCACACACCGGAGTCAAGCAGGAGAACGTATTTCATTCTGCAGACATTTGACCTTGTACAAGGTAAGGTAATGAGTAGAGAGCTCACAGTGCATTTACTCCATTGCAAGATGAGATTTCCACCCGTCCTGCCCATTTATCATGGGGAAAACAAAGTCTCATTTTAGAATTGAGTATGATACTGTTCCAGCTAAGAGCTTTGGGAGTGGCTTTGCTGGAAGCCATGCATGGCCAGGGACAGCATAAGTGGCACACAGGTTCCTGTTCTCTTCTCTGTCTGGCTTGCCATCCCGTACCTCCCTTGCTAGCAGGGAGCCAGGCACAGAAGGAAGAACTAAGTGTGTTCCTGTCCCCAGCAGTGTGAAGCAGTTGTGGATCTCAGGCTTTTCCTATTCCAGGCTCAGCTGGGAAAAGCAATGGAAGGTGGAGACAGGCAGTGGGAGGAAAGGCGAGGAGGCAAGTGGTTTGGGAAGAGGCACCAGGGCAGCAAGGGGTGGGTGTCAGGATACCTGCTTTCCCATGTTGCCTGTCTGCCCACTCTTGGTTTTGCCACCTCTTGCCCCACTGCCTCTGCTTTCTCCTTGACTGCTTCCTCCTACTTCTACTTTCCCCAGACTTCCCCCCACAACATGGGTTCCCCACTGCCTGCCCCTGTTTTCCCCACCTTCTGCCCCTTGTCTTTGCTTTCCTGCCACAGTGGTAGGGGAAACAATTTTAAGAAATATATTCTAGAGATGGAAAATCATAACATATGTATCATTTTCTAAATCTAGGGTCTATTATTGGGCATGGGGAGTATATCTTAAATTTGAAATCATCTTAGACTGGGGTAAATACAGTAATATATAAAACACCTTTAGCCTTGCTTACTCCTTTAGAAATATCATTGAGTAGACCATAACATTGAGTAGACTGAGACAAATTGGAGGATTGGGCCAAAAGAAATCTCATGAGGTTCAACAAGGACAAGTAGAAAGTCCTGCACTTAGGTACAGAATAATCCATGCACGAGGACAGACCGGGGGATGACTGGTTGGGCAGCAGCTCTGCAGAAAAGGACCTGGGGTTACAGTGGACAATGAACTGAATATGAACCAGCAGTGTGGCCTTGTTGCAAAGAAGGCTAAAGGCATACTGGGCTGCATCTGTAGGACTGTAGCCGACAGGCCAAAGGAAATGATTATTCCTCTCTATTCAGCACTGGTCAGTTGTGGGGTCCTGTGTTCAGTTTAGGGCCCCCCACTAGAGAAAGGATGTAAACAAATTGGAGAGGGTCCACCAGAGGACAACAAAATGGTGAAGGGGCTTGGGGATTTGACTTGCACAGAGAGGTTGAGGGAACTGGGATTTTTTAGTCTAGAGAAGAGGAGACTGAGAGGGGATTTAATAGCAGCCTTCAAATACCGGAAAGGGATTCATAAGAGGATGGAACTACGCTATTCTCAGTGGTGGCAGACAACAAAACAAGGAACAATGGTCTCCAGTTGCAGGAAGGGAAGCTTAGGTTAGATATTAGGAAGAATTTTCTCAGTAGGAGGGTAGCAAAACACTGGAACAGGTTACGCAGAGAGGTGGTGGAAGCTCTCTCCTTGGAGGTTTTCAAGACCCAGCTAGACAAAGCTTTGGCTGGGATGATCTAGTTGGGGCTGGTCCTGCTTTGAGCAGGGGGTTGAGCTACATGTGACCTCCTGAGATGTTACCCTTCCAATACACATTTCTATGATTCTCCTTTGTCTGGGGGCCCGATTCCCTTCTATGTTTGGGGAGTATTTGTACTCACATTTTTAACCTACTGGGGAAAATGATTTATCCTAAAATCCTGCTAATAGGTTGCTCTCAATCAGTCTTATTGAAAGCTGTTTCACTTTGTATAACATCATTAAATATTCATGGTACTAAGATAATATGAATAACTCTAGAGCTGGTAGGTAGGCTACTCATCTGGGTCGTCTATTTTTTTCAGATCCAGCTTCAAGGATGTCTAAATTTTGCATACAAAATGGGCATCTCTTACAAATTCTATTAAAGGTCATCAGTTGCCAGCTACTGTATAGAACGGTGGTTCGGGTACTTCTCCTGTGGGTAGAAGATATGATTTCCAACTCTATCAGATGGAGAAGAGAAGTGAATGTGGGTCTCAGACAGGCTAACTGAATTGTCTAATGTCTGAGATTCTGGTAAACAGATGTCCTGTACGTCTCCCTGTTTTTCTTCTTTTTTGTTTCTTGTTTACTTCCTTTTTTATTATTTGCACATAGGACAAAACAACATTTTTCTAAAACTTCCTAAAGGAATTTGAATCTGAACTGACACCCCCCACGCCACTTTGTTTGTTTCAGTTTAGCCTGTCCCACTTGGGGAAAATGCTATTCTATCATGGTCTATCCATTTTATTTAAAGAGTAAAAATTCAAGGTACCAAAAAACGTTGGAGAGCAGGGACTATCTAACCCCTTCTTATGCCCCACTCCATCAGTGTAGGACAGTGTTCATTCTATGTGGCTCACTTTTTTAGCTCTAACTATTGTTCATATTTGGCTACTTTGCTTTGCCTCAAGAAGATCTCTGCACAATGTTCTGGGAAATGTTTAGCCCAGGACCCAGTGATTTGGGTCCTGATGATAGATTAGGCACAAACTTCCTCTGGATAAGGTGTGGGAAGAGCCAATATCCCTTACTTCCAAGACATGGTGGAAGTGCTGTCCGCATTCTTCAGCATCAAACTGTCACAAGCTATTTCTTTCCTTCTGTGAACCTGCTCCCTGGGATTTACACCCAGTTACACACCTCCCCAGGTAGAAGAAGATCACTTCTCACCAGAATCCTTCTCAGGTTTAGCAGAAGTGTACAGGCAACAAAAAGCTATAGAGTATGCAAATGTGCCAAAAAGGCTCTGTATACAGTTGCATTTGGGAATCTATGTTAAGTTTAGGGTCTAAAGATGAATAAGATTCTGGCCTTCAGAGTCAGATTATATTGCTTTGATTATCACAATGGAATTAAGTGTTTAAGTGGGACTCTAGTCCACCCTAATTCCTAAAAATCACTTAAGATATCTATTTTTTATAATAAACTATCACCTGATCCTTAAGAGTAAGTTACCTAAAAAAAAAATCAGAAAAGTGCAGGACCCACAGAACTCTGTTAATATATGTCATCTTACCTTCCTGACAGGGGGAAAGAATCTAGCCCTATTGATTTCCAAGCTGGTTGTTGCATGTAATTGTGAATTTTACTGACTCTGATTTCAATCTACTCATTCAAAATATTGATTATTTTTATCTCATACTTCAGTATGATTTCATATATATATATGATTAATATATGCCCATCCCTGGAAGGCAAGGGGACAGGAGGGGGCATAGGGATTAGGAAGGAAATGGAAAAAATGGCATCTTTTGAAAATCCGGGTGCTTAAAAAAGGTCAGTCTGAGCAGCTTTGTCTCATAATTGCTACCTAATATCAGAAAATTTATGTTGCTCTGGTTTGCCTCTTTTCTTAGGACTAAACTTTGTCGTGAGGAGAAGAAAACCACATGGAAAGAAACAATCAGACAGTTATCACAGAATTTGTTCTCCTGGGAGTGTCTGGCCTTCCAGAACTACAGGCCTTGCTGTTCCTTGTATTCCTAATGAGCTACATTACTGCACTGACAGGAAACCTTCTCATCTTTACCTTGACATTGGCAGATTCTGCTCTCCACACACCCATGTATTTTTTCCTCAGGAATTTGTCCTTCCTGGAGATCTCTTACACCTCGGTAACCCTCCCAAAGATGCTGGCCAACCTCATCTTGGAGGATAAAACCATCTCATTCACTGGCTGTGCCACACAGATGTATTTCCTTCTATTTCTTGGCGGCACAGAATGCTTCCTCTTGGGCGTCATGGCATATGACCGCTACGCTGCGATATGCCATCCCTTACACTACACATGTATCATGAATAACACAAGGTGCACAGTAATGGCTGCTGTGTCATGGTTGAGTGGTATATTCATGTCCTTTGTCCACATCTCAGTCATTTTTATCTTACCTTTTTCTGGCTCCCATGAAATCAATCATTTTTTCTGTGACATCCCCCCAGTCCTGAAGCGGGCCTGTGGAGACACTTTCTTGAATGAAATTGTGGTCTTTGTGTCTGCCCTTATATTCATAACATTTTCCTTTGTCTTGATTCTGGTGTCATACCTTCTTATCATCATTGCTATCATGAACATGCCCTCAGCTGAGGGTAGGCAAAAGGCTTTCTCCACCTGCTCCTCACACCTGGTGGTGGTGACATTGTTCTACGGGGCTGGCATTGTTATGTATCTGCGCCCTAATTCTGCATATGCCCCAGATATGGACAAACTGCTCTCTCTCTTCTACACAATCATAACCCCCATGTTAAATCCTATCATATACAGCCTGAGGAACAGGGAAGTGAAGGGGGCTCTGAGAAGAGTGATAGCCAGAAACTGCTTTCTGAAAACAAGGTCATAAAAATACAGGCGACCCTTGCCATTCGCGGGGGATATGTTCTTGTATCCCCCGTGAATGGGGAAATCTGTGAATAAGGCACTGCATTCCTGATTGCAGTCTGCGTTCATGAACGCAGTGCCCCTGGCGGATGGGGGGGGCATGGCTCCGGCTGCGACAGTGGGAGCACGGCGGCAGAAGCCCAGTGGCAGCAAGTGCAGAGCTCCTGAGGAGCTCCTGTAAGTGTATAAAGTGTATTTAAAATGTGGGTTCGGCATTTGCGAATATTTGAAACCGTGAATGCCAAACCCTTGAATAGCGAGGGTTTCCTGTAGTACAATGAGGCAATGATGGAACCATGTAAAACACTTGAGATATGGGTTTATCTGGAGTGAGGTTGTAGTTGAGTTAGATACAGAAATGTTGGTTAATCTATAGGAACATTCCTTTTCTGCTCTGTCCAAGCAAATTTGCAGTTTAAGAGGCATCTGAGAAGATCACATCTAGGAAGTTATATTTTTGTATTTCTATTGCTTGGTTTTCTTTTCAATGGAAAAATATACTTAAAGTGGTTTCATTTTCTCTAGAAACTTAAGTGGGAAATTCATCTAAATGCTTAAGGTGTTATCAAAAAATCTAAAATTTGAAGATGTTTCTTTATTCATTACACAAGTCACCCCATTTGCCTAATGGACATATATAGTTGACTAAAACCTTCCAAAATGTGTCTTTAGGTTTACAGTTTTTCACTTACCCTGCCACCTCTCAAATTAAAAGGCCATCTTCCATGAGAATGAAATAAAAGTGTTTGCCCCTGATGTTTTAATTGTATAATTAAAACAAAAATTCTTGACTACGTCTTTAGATCTGATGGGTGGGTTAAATCTAAAAAGCAGGGAAACATATCCTGCCTAACAGGATACTAATGTGCATGGGCCATTCAGGATTATCTTTCTATTCTGTATACACAAGGTCTATCTTTCTACCTTTGTGAAGAGTAGAGTGGCTAGAATAAGATTTGGGAAAACTAGGGGATGCGTGACATGGATTCATTTTGTAACAGGTCATGACTATTATATGTACATCTTTCTGTGACTGATTTTGTCATGTTTGTTTAATAAGTATGTAAAGAAAGATCAGTTGGGAAATTTTAGACATGAGCTTTCCTTTGATACCTGGAACTACATTGGAAATATTAAAGAAGGATGTGTAAGTACCCTGAAGATAATAAAAGGATAGCTTTGTTCATCATATCAAACCAGTCTCATCTTCTTTCTTGATAGAGCAGGCTGCCTAGAGGGTGAGGGGGAAACAGTAGATATAAGGTAGGCACTACTGATGTATAATACATCCATGGGTATGTGTGGTGTCTGACTAACATGTGGGCATCCTGAATGGGTTTCTTGAGCATACCAGATATCCTGCCCATGATGCCCAGTGTTTGGCTCAGGCTTGGTTACGGAACTGCTGCTGCAGCTGGGCCTGGCTGCATGGCCTGTGCTGGTACCAGGGCTTGGGTACCTCTTGGGCCAGGGCTGGATCCTAGGGCTCCCCCTGGTTAGTGAACTGCTAAAACCTGAGGTGCAGGCACATGTCCTTGACTTCTCTCTGGCCTTCAGTCAGTTCTCCCTTAAGACTCAAACCACACATAGACCAGGCCCAGTCTACATCTGGGACCACTGTCCCTCTTGGTGGTCTCTCCAGGCATCCCATCTCTGTCTCATAGTTATACCCTGTTCTCTAAATCTGAATACCTTCTGTTTTTGTTCTTAGCCTGTCCCTGTCCCCTCAATATGGACTCCTTTAATTCCTAGTCAGCTTTCTTGCACTCCCTACAGCTATTCTTCCTGTTCTGTACCTCTCTCTCTGCTCTCCCTGGGTCCCCTTCAGTTACTTCTTCCATATTTCAGGGCTCACAATCTCTCTCCTTGTTGCTGATACGATGGATCTGACACACCTTTGGCCTCTTGTAAACAGTCCAGCTTCAGATTGGCTGAACAGCAGTAAAGAATCAGTGTTTCCTACATCTAAGGGACAAATGTAAATGCAACCAAGTGTCACCAGTTTGGAAACATATTTAAAAAGTAGCAGTTCCAGGGCAAACAGAAGTATTTGGTCTGAGCATTCTAGGCTGAGTGGCAACCCGTAGTGCTATTTCTCCACCACCTGGATGAGAGGGGAGGAAGGAAGAGGGGGAAGAGAGAGAGAAGGAGAGAGATCATCTCAACATGTCCTGTGATGGCCCAGTCTCTGAAGGCCCTGAGGACTGCTGAACACAGAGGAAGATTCTAAGCACCTCTTCCCAGCTCCAGTTATGGTGTCTTTGTGGATGCACTGGACAATGGTGGAACAGACAGAGTTGTGGGTTCAAACGGGTGTTCCTTGAGCCAGTATTGTCTTCCAAGTTGTTGCTGGGTAATGTGGCCTTCATGGACATGTGCCTTCATGTTCAGCAGTTGCTACAAAACATGGCCTGAAATAGATGGCATGCCTTTGTGATCAACTGTAAGTAGTGGGGATAAGGCCACATGTGGCCTGTGGCCCTGTGACAGTAAAGTTCAGCCTGCATTAAAGAATGTGTTCTCAGTTGTTTGTGTATGTGCCTCTGTGCGTGTGTGTGTGTGTGTGTGTGTGGGGTTGGGTTCAGGGAGGGACTGTGGCTGGCTGCCTGGAGGGCTGATCAAATGATTGTTGTGTAACATTTAGCATGCACACATAACACAGAACATTAGAAAATCCAACATAATAAAACTGTATCTCAGTCAGATAGGTACATTTTCAAACTGTTGTAGCCAGTTGTATTACAATGTAATGTGCATGTATGTCTGTTTAAACTGCATTTGGAAGTCTGATCTTTACATGTATCCACACCCAAAGTCCTCCTAGGTGGGCTTTTTGCTTGACTACTTTTGTGCCTCCTAAATGCAACTTTTCATTTTCACATTTTCCTTAGTTCCTTGGTCAGGGATTATACTTTATATTTTATTTTTAAAGCACTTTAAACAAAGGTGTTCTGTAGTGAATGTTTTCATAATTTTAATTGGTGAAGGTGATATTTGTCCAATAGAAGAAGGATAAAATAAATAAATAACTTCATAAAATTGTCTTTTAACTTCTTATGCCTTTCCTTTTTTAAAAAAAATGTTCCATCCGCCAGTGGAGCCAAAATTATCCAATTGCCATTTATTCATTTTACATCATACATATTAGATTCCTGGACATAGTTTCTGTATATGTTCAAAAGTGCTAGAGACAGGATGTTGGTGTCCAGACCTGAAAATCAGTTGGGGGTGGAATGGAGTCAAAGGCAGAGCTGGAGAGGGCAAGCAGGATCCAGAGGCAAGCTGTGTTAGGAAACCAAGAGGGCTACAGGAGAGTGGAGTCCACAGCTAAGTCAGAGAACCAGGAAATCAAGAGTTAAGTAGAGAGAGTCCTCAGGGTACAGCTTAGGATCAGGAAAAGCCCTGTTACCCAGGTATTCCCTGTTCTTTTTCATGATCTTAAATAAGAGATGTGGGAGGTCAGGTGGTAGGTGCCAAGCCACTTGGGTACAATAGAGTTGGCATAGTCTTGGGCACTGACCGTGGTCTTACAGAAGCCCTATCTGGACTCTGGAAACAGCAGCAAAAGTAGGCTGTGTTGGTAAGGCCAAGGCCCTGGGTTCAGTGTCGCAGACCTGACATTTCAGCCACCTCCCCACTTAAGATAAGCCCCTAGATGGTGGTTCTGATTTATTGAGGTGGTTCTTATGGAATGCCTTCAATTAAAGGGCATGGGCATTTTCTTCAGGTTAAGATGTGTGATCTTCAGGCCCATCCCTCCCAACCACTGAGGTACCAGAGCTTCCCCTGTCTCCATTTTGGGGCCAAGACTTTCACAAGAGATTGGGGAGACTGGGTCTGATGCAGCAAAACATTTTCTATATATCATCTGAGATGGGATACATGGAATACTTGATGGGCCTTTAGGGTTAAAGGTTAGTTTGGGTCATGGGGTTGATCTGCTGGCTAACACAATAGGCTCCTAGGACACAATGGTCCATTTTTTTACAAAGGTCAGTCTGTATGGAGCTGTTCAGCAGAGAGTTACACTTTCTAGTCAATGGGGTGGGAAAGCCCTGGACATCAGTTTAGGCCAACCTGTGTTTTATAATCTTCCTAGGCCTTTTGAAAATGCTGTGTCAGTTGTTTTTGGATGTGGTGCATGTGCTGTACCCAGTATGCAGATGTGGGGTTGGTGGATCTGTTAGTGCCAGGTGACACTGGGATGTAGGGGCAAGGGCAGAGCGACTAGAACTATAATTTGCAAAGAACGAACTTTGCCTTGTGAAGTAACAAAAGGGAGGACCAGTTATCTTGTCAGAAGTTAAGGTAGCAATGGAAGTACCTGCAATGGAAGGATCTGATTAGTCCTTTCAGTTTGGCCGTTAGTTTGACGATAAGAGGGAGATGAGTGTTGGGTTTAGACTTCCAACAACTGTAAGGCTTCCTGCCAGAAATGAGGGATGAATTGGCAGCTTGGTCAGATGCGCTGTATCTTGGGAGTCTGTTGATCCAAATCACATGGTCTACCCACAGCCAGGCTTTGTCTTTAGCAGAGGAGCAGCCAGCACATGGGAAAGAAGTGGGACAGGTTTGTCATGGGAAGTTCATGAAAAAAGCTTGAGATATGAATTTCTACAGTGAAATCTAAGTCAATAGCTGCCCATGGCTGAGGAGAGGTAGGAAGGCATTTGAGGAGTCTGCTAAGCTCCTGATGAGGCCTGTTGGTACGCTCGCATACACCACAGGAGTACACAAAAGCCTGTACTGTCTTTTGCCTCTGTGGCCACCAAAAGTAGTGAGAGGTGAGTTGGTACATTGGTGCCATCTTAGGGTGTCTCAACAGTGGAGAATCATGGCTGAGATAAAGGACAGTCAACCTGACAGGGCCAGGGGCACACTGAACTTTCTCCTCATAAAGATAATTCCCTTTTTATGTGATGTGGGTCTTTCTTGACAACTTACTTGTCCTCTGGAGGTACTTTTAAATATCTTTCTATAGGTTGTAGGTAGGCTGTAGCCATTCAGTAATGGCCTGAATTAATGCTTGCTGCTGGGTCCATCTGGACCATGTGAACTTTAACAATTCTGAGAGTACGCTACCTCAACCTACTACCTGCATCACAGGGATATCACTTTCTCCACTCTGCCCACATCTGGGTAGTCACTGTAATGCATTGAGTACTCAATGGGCACATCTATATGTCTCCATGTGGTGATGTTGCTATGCTACTGTGCTTTAGTACTTCCTTTTGGAAGTATTAGAACATGTCACAGAAACAACCGATACTGCTCCATACAGGCAACGCACCCTTAGATTTCCCAGCTATGCTGCCATAGTGACATGCTGTAAGTGGGGAGAGCATCATTATGACAACGTAGCTAATGGTCCCGTGTAGACCCATGTGATTGCTACATTGCCCTAGCATGCCATACAGAAGTGTAACCCATTGCTACATCACCATAGGGTGATGTGTAACCATGCCTTCTTTGCCCGTATCTGGGTTGAGATGGATACCTTGAGGAAAGAAGTGCCATTCAAGCCCTGGAGGACCATGGCTATGGACTGGAGCACTTGGAAGGCATGAAGGACTCTGAAGTCACATGGCCAGGCCAGCTGCCTTGCCTAGAGCGCTACCTTGAGGACTATGTACTAAGGTGAGGGCCCCAGATTGTGAAGTAAAAGGAGAACTTTGTTTGTTCTCCAAGAATCTGAGGTAGACCCTTGAGAAGACTGTACCATCATCTTACAAGAATTTGTACCTATCTTCAGACCATGGGATATTTAATATTGTTGCTGATCTGGAGACTCAGGGGTGGGAGACAGTTTGGTTACAATTTTTGGATTCATGCTCACTCGGGTACATTCATATGGGCTCACATACTTGTTTGGCTCAAAGGAATTACACCTTAATAAGCTTATTTAATTGTCACATGGATATTTATGTATCCACACTGGACATAAGTAGCAATGTCACCTGTCCATAAGTACAAAAATTAACATGAATATACTTGGATAACTGCCATTGGGGATATAAAGTGAACAGTTTCTAAGAGCTAAAATTTTGCTCTTAGTATCTGGTCCACAAAAGGAGCAGCAAATTAAAACTTTATCTTGAATGGTGGAGGTCTGTGTGGAGGACTTGAAAGTCTAAGGTTCAAGCTCTGCTAAAGTGGTACTGAAATGGAACTTGGTTACCCTATGATTTTACTCAAAGGAAAAAAAAAACCTCCTTCAAATAGTTAGATATTTTAAAGGAATTATAATCTATCCAGGATGGGCTTAATAGTAAAACCTCACACACTGACAGATTGAAAGCCTGAAAGGTAATGCTGTGATGAAAAACAGAGTGACCAGTTATTCACTGTTACTGAGCAGATTTCATAGCGGTTTGCATGTGCTATCACATGTTGTGTTGTGTTGTGTTGTGTTGTGTTGTGTTGTGTTGTGTTTGGGGGGTAATTTTTTTTCTGGAAAATATGGAGTTTTAAAACCCCCTTTTGAAAACCACATTCTTTATATTCAGTGTGTTATTTATTTGGAAATCAAGCTTTCCTACAAAATATGTTAGCAGAATTTCTGTAGCAAGCCGTCTTCACCACAATGCACTACAATAATAATATCTGGTTTTGTTTTAATAACCATTTGTTTGAAAATCTGTCTGTCTCTCTTTCTGACCTTTATAATTCTGTCTAAGGGCCCCTGACTAAAACTGTCTTCTAAAACTGAGCTATGAGCTTTCATCTGATATACCAGAGTCAGTCAAACTACCAGAAGAATGGTTTTCATCCTCCAGACATTTGATACTGTACAAGGTAAGGTAATGTGGAGTGTTAATGACATAATGTATAAGAGGCAGACAAGAGTCTTTGGGTAAATCTAATATATTTTACTTGATCAACTTAAACAGTTGGAAAAGTTCTTCTTAGTATGCTTGCAGGTATAAATACCCTTCATCACGCTGAGGAAGCGTCTGCAGTTGGTGTGTGCTCACCATATGGGTAACCCATCTTTCAGATCTGCTTCAATGAATATTTATGACTTGAATACAAAACAGACAGTTCTTACAAATGAGAGTGAAAGCCAGAAGTTGTTAAATACTCTGTAGCATGGTGGTATAGTTATATAATACATATATATATATTTTTTTTGGGGGGGGGGAGGCAGGATTATGGAGAGAAATATGGGAGTCTTGTACATCTTGGGGCTGATATTTTCCCACTTGTTTTCACTTCATCCTGCTCCAGTTGAGCAAAATGCTATCCCATCACTGTGTATCCATTTTATCCAAAGGTTATTAAATATAACTTACAGAAAAGCCACTGGAAACAGGGGCCAAGCTAACGCCTTCCTCATGTTTCCTTTGGCTTCCTCTTCTTTTGGTCCTACATATTTTCCCACATTTCCTCCTCAGTGAGATAGTTTAAGAGGAGTCATGGAGATTACTCTGGGCAACATCTAGGCACAGACCCAATGATTAGGGCACCTCGCGGAGACTCTGACAGGTGGAGCAGAAATTGGCCCTTAAGGTCAACAAAGGCTTTAGCATATGATTGTGAAGTTAAATGATGACAAATATTACTCTTTTAGGGTATATTTAAGCAAGTATAAAATGTTTAAACATATCTTTCTTTCTTCCCAAATATTACATGTTATTTTTAATAACACTAAGGCTGTGGCCTGTTCCTGCTCATTTTGGCCACCAATAATTTCATTTTTTCCCCCCAAAATATGACTGTCGCAGGGCACCTCAGTGCCTGCTCCTAGGGAGTAGAAACTGCCAGGGAGAGAGAGCCCTGGCAGAACATAACGAGCACAGCTGCGGGTTGCCAGGGCAACTAATGTGAGTCAGCTGGCCAGAAGGGGGCAGGGCCTGGCCCTCATAAAGCCCAGGGCTGAGGCCAGGCTAGTAGTTCCCTGCCAGCAGCCAGAGGGGCAGGAGTTCTAGCAGTTAGGATTTGAGGTGAAGCCTAACAGCAAGTATAGCTCGTGAGAGCTCCAGAGGCTGGAGTGGTGATGTTGAATTGCAGCCAGGAGGCTTATGTTGTTAGGTTTGAGTTATAGCCTGGAGGCTGGCAGTATGTTTTGCTTTGCTATTACACCTGTGGTTTGGGAGAGGCTATAGGGGTTGGAGGAGGCCTCATAGGGACCCACAGGGGGTGGGACCCTAGTGCCAGTGAGGGTGCAACTTGCGGGGTGTGTAGACCCCAGCCCCAGAGAGGGGTGTTTTGAGAAGCCCCAGTGCAGGTGTGACGAGCCCCAGGAGGGGGCTTTACCAGGAGGCCCGAGCGTGGGCGTGGCGAGCCCCAGGAAGGGGGAGTGCACTTTAGGGAAGCCCAGCGTGGGCACAGCAAGCCCCGAGAGGAGGCACCATTATTAAGGAGCCCAGCGTGGGCACAGCGAGCCCCAGAGAGGGGGCGATATTATTGAGAAGCCCGGCGCGGGCATGTAAGGTCCCAGAGAAGGGGGATTATTGAGAAGCCTGAGACGGGTGTAGCGAGCCTGGCTGTAGGCTAGTGTGGCAACAGCCCTCAGATAGGGGCAGGGTGCTGCGGTGGACCCCGACGGAAGGGGTTAGTAGTACAACGCCCCAGGAGAAAGGCAAGGTGCTGCTGTGGTCCCCAACCAAAGGGGATAGCAGTGCGGTGAGCCGGGATCAGAGAGGGTAGCCGTGCGGTTGGCCTAAAGGACCGGAGACCCACTAGAGGGTCCCTGAGCGGGACAACACTTTTAGAGAAGGCCCTGAGTGGGCTCGACAAGAGTCCCAGTGAGGGGCTGTGTATTAGAGAGAGCCCAGGAGTGGGCTAGATTACAGAGGAGGCCTGGGAGAACGGGCGTGTATCGTGACAAACCAACGTCCAGCACATCTGCGAGGCTTGGGGCGTGGTGTTAGGAGTTGGTAGGAGCCACATGTGGCCCTAAGGCTAGGGTGCCTGGGGAGCATCCGTCGTACAGGGGGACCCCCCGGGGGGTCCAGGAGAACACAGAGACCACGGGGGCGGAGGCCCTGATTAGCCGTGCCCAAGGAGGTGTAAGGCAGCCTCCCGAACTTACTGAACATCAAAGACGTGGCGGGCAAGAATAAGAGGGTGCCCTTGGGCCGGACTTGACACAGTGAGAGGGACCTCAGGGATATCACGGCCCTCCTGAAGGACCCCACTGTAACAATGACCATGGTACATATGGCTGTTCTCTTGTATTAAAGAATCTCTATATTCAGCTACATTGCCATCAAAGAAAAGGACAAGAAGGATCAAAAGTGATTCATGGCAGACAGAGACACTCATCAGAGTCAACAAAGACTAATGTATATCAACTGCTAAAGGGAAGGGACCAGTAGAGGGCATGGAGATTGGAAAGAAAAGGAGAGAATGACATCTTTCTGAATCTGGGTCTTTAGAATAAGTCAGTCTGAGCAGCTTTCCCTGTTAATTTTTACTATATACAAGGAAGTGAAAGGGGCTCTGAGAAGGGTGATAGCCAGAATGTGCTTTCTGAACTCTGGGAGATAAGAATCAGAGAAATAAGAAGAGTTATCAAAAACCAGAAAAAATGGGCATTTTTATTTTTGTTGTCCTGTTGCTTTGTTTTGTTTTCTAGAAGGAGATTTCTTTTCCCCCCAATGCTAGGAAATGAGTCTGGATGTTTACTCTGTTAGTGAAAACATTAAAATCTGAAAAGGTTTCTGTATTCAAGGAACAGGTCATCCAATAGGTCTTCTTTTCATTAGCCAATGTATATAATTTCCCAAACCCTCCCAAAATGTGGCTTTAGGTTTGCAGTTTTTTGCCTATTTTCACTGCCCACCAAACTCCCAAACCAAACAACAATCTTCCATGAACAAGAAAGAAAAGTTAGATTTTTCTTTTCTGATTATTTTATTGGAAAAGTTCAAATAAAATTCTGATCAAATCTCCATATATGATCATTTGGATAGGAATGTAGAGACTGGAGATACCAGCAATGGCTACCCACTAATCTTCATAATGAATTGTCTTTATAAATCCTACATACAAGTTTTGTGTCTTCTCTATTTTAAATATGGTGGAAGTGAAACATTTGGGGGAAAAGAAGGAATGGAGGACAAGAGGCAGGTTTGTAATGTGCAATGGGTATTATAGGTGCATCTTTCTGTAATTGTTGTTATGCTGTTTGTTTAATATTTGTGTAGGAAGGAGAACTTGGTGAATAGTTGACAAACTATGCCACCTCGAAATATTCAGGGAAAAATGTTAGTTGAAAAATTCATAAATGTGCAGAAAATAAGAAGAAGATTGCAACTATATTGTGTCGCACCAGTGTCACCTCCATGTTTGACAGGGTCCTCTAGGGAGGCACGATATAAATAGTAAATTTGATATACCCTGATTCTAATAGGCCTTTTGATACTGTCCCAAAAAATATTAATATAAGCAAAGTGGAAAAATATATTCTGGAGAAAAACACTTCAAAATGGGCAGCAACTGAATGGCATGTTCTAACAATAGTTAACCATGGCTCATGTCAAATTGGGGGGAGTTTCATGTGTGGCCATCAAAGGATTTGTCCTATGTGTGATATTTCCTTTGATGACATGCATGCTAAAAGAGAGAATAAATTTATAACATTATATCACACTGCTTATCCAATGGTACAACTCAGATTAATGCTTTATTCCTTTTGGAAAAGTAGATACCTTTAGGTAACTAACCGGCATAATAAAGCTGGCATTTCACTTTATGATCACTACCCTAATTATTGGACTGTTTCCCTCCCCTCCCCATTTCTTAATCTCCAGCATTCTTCCCAGAGAGACAAGTTCGGTAGTTACTATGTTTTACTCAGTGCCGAAGAGACTTTAAAAAGAGTACTGTATGAGGTTTAAAGCAACTTACTTTAAAGAAGACTTTTAGTGGAGGATTTTGAATATAGGTTAGTTCAGGGGAGGGCAAAATACTGTCTGTGGGCCTGATTCATCCCACAGTAGGTCACTTGTCCTCACCCCAGCCCAGGCAAAGGGGAAGCAGGGGTTATGGCACGTGTGGCCGGTCCCACTGCCTCTGGGCATGCAGCACAGCTTAGGCAGGACAGCTGCTAGAAAGCCAAACTCCATTTCCCAGCAGCCCCAGTGTTGGCTCCTTCTAGCTGCTGCTGCCAGACCCATCCCTGCTGCCTGGGCACCCCAGCCCACCCACCCTGCACCCACTGACATGGCCAGGACCCACATAGGCAAGGCACATACCTGGGCAGTGGGGATGGGACTGTAGGCAGGCGGGGAGCCATGTCCAGGAGCAAGATGGGCAGGCAGGCTAGGTCCCAGATACAGCTCCTCGTCTGCTCAGACACTCTTCCTGTCTCCCTGGCTGTGTGCTCTGCCTGCACGGGTCCCAACTGGTGTCCGTGGGTAGCGAAGGATCTCTGGGCACTGACAGGGTGCGCCCCGGCCCAGGGCTGGGGTCAGGACTGGGGCAGAGCTGCTATCTACTCCTTGAATGCCCCTGCCCATGGTACTGGCACCCATGACATAGGCATGAAGGCAGCAGTTCATGGCTCTGCCCCAGCATCTGCCTTGCATTATCATTAGGGCTGTGCAAAATTTTGCCACCAGTTTTGTTTCGAGGTCAAAACAGCAAAATCAAAACAGAATAGATATGGTCAAAACAGCCTCAAAACAAAATGAAGCAAGTCAAAACATTTCACCATTTTGATGCTGTTTTGACATTTTGCTCATAAGCTATAATGGGGAAGTTTGAAAAAGCCTGTAACTTTGTCATTTCTAGCCATATTTGGAGGACACTTGCAGGTAGCCCCTTCTGAGGGCATGCAGTGTTCAAGGTATCAAGAAGATAGGTGCAGAGGTTTCAGAGAAACTGCACCCAAATTCTTGAGAGCCAAACTTGTGTCACGTGTATGTGTTAAGCCACAGCAGGGTCAAAACTTCAGGCGTGCTAGCCTCTCTGGAGGCCACAGAGCCTGCCAAATTTCATGGAGATAGGTGCAGGGGTTTGGGGTAAACTGCACCTCAAGCTGTGGATAAGGAAAACTCATGCCATGAGTGACTCTGTGTGTGTGTGTGTGTGTGTGTGTGTGTGTGTGTGTGTGTGTGTGTGTGTGTAAAGGCGCAGCAGGGTAAAAGCTACAGGCCTGCTAGCCCCTGCTGAGGCCACGAAGCCTGCCAACCATCGAGGATATAGGTGCAGGGGGTCTGGGCTCTGGGGCCCTGAACCTCTAGCTGCTGACAGGCAAAATTCATGATATGGGTGCTTGTACAACTGCTGCCTCTCATCAGGGAGCGGGGCTGAATATCCCCCATCACTTGCCACCACAGACCTGGGAGTAATAATTGACCACAGTATGAACATGAGTCAGCAGTGCGATGCTGAAGCCAGCAGGGCCAACATTACACTGGCATGCATCAATTGATACATCTTCAGCAAAACCATTGCAAAGAAGTGATTCTCCTGCTCTATTTGGCTCTTCTCGGCTTAACACATACACGTGACACAAGTTTTTGCATTCAGGATTTTGGGGTGCAGTTTCTCTGAACCCCATGCACTTATCTCCTTGAAACGTGGCAGGCTTTGGTGCCTCAGCAGGGGCTACCATGGCTTAACATATACACGTGACATGAGCTTTGCTTGCAAGAACTTGGGGTGCAGTTACTCTGAACCCTGCACCTATCTTCTTGACACTTGGCATGCTTCATTCCCTCAGAAGGGGCTACCATTCCTGCAAGTTTTTCAACCAAATCAGGCTGGAAAATAAAAGATATAGCCTGTTTCGTCCTTCCCCACTATATCCTATGGAGGGAAGGTTGAAACAGGGTCAAAACAGCAAAACATTTCGACAAAACAGAACATCTGTTTTGACTTGAAACAAAAGTTGAAACAGAACACTGTTTCATCAAAATGTTGACGAAACACTGGTCGAAATAGAATGCTTCTGTTTCACGCAGCCCTAATTGTCATCACCCACGTTCACTATCACGATCCCAGTCCCCAGCCCTGGACACGCCAATCCATCCTGCTTCCAGATGCTCCCTGCCTGCCTGTGGCCCCACCCAAGCCACTTAATCATGTGTAGGGGCCACTTAGAGCGTTTGAATGAGTTGGGGGGCGGGAATGTGGTGGGGGCTGAGTCAACCCACTAAAGCTCACTGAAACTCCCTAAGTGACCCTCTGATCAAAGTAATTGTCTAGTCCCTTGTCAGGGATGGCTTAATCCTATCTCAGAGTACAGAGATAGAAGAGGTGACCTAATGAATTCTCTCTGGTCTCTTAATTGACTCAATAACGTGGTTTGACCAGGTTCAAGAGACATGGAAAGTATTGGGAGATAAGTAAATCCTCACTTCAGAAGTAGGGGTTTCAGGACAATTAGAATCTGCCTAAATTTCAGGTACAACATGTACCTGTGTCCTGTTTCTTAAGGCTTCCTTCCAGCTGTGGTTAAACAATTCCTTGTTTTTAATAGACTAGTTTATGCCATATTATTAATGGATGGGGTAAAATAGACACATGCTGGTGGCTCAACAACCACGCAATTGGAGGAAAAAAATCAAATTGGGTCTGAGCTAAAACTAAAGATGCTTACGCAAGTTACATTTTTTTGTGTATCTGGCCCCTAAATGCATTCTACAGCCTTGACTTAGTACACAGGCATGGCTGCAGAGCACTTTAAAAATAGTCGATTGCACAAAAATTAACCCTAGTCAAATGAAGCATTCGATTAAGGTGCTCTAAAGCAGAGTGCCTTGGGGAACTTGTGCTCCCACCAACATTAATTTTTCACTCAGGGATGGGGCTGTTAGTTGGGGAGGGAGGGCAAAAGGGAGGGAGCCGCCAACACAGAGCCAGCTGCTTTTGAATGGGTTAAGTGGAGGGGAGTGGGGTTGGAGGGAACTCCCTTATCTCACAGACTCCCCCCCCCCCCACCCTCTCCAGGAGCTGGGGCAGCTCCAACAGTCACCCGGAGCCTGGCAGCACTCAGCTACAGTGGCCCCACCTCCCAGGCAGCATGGTGTGCCCTGCCACGCTGTGCTGCACCTCTGTCGTGGGGCTGCTGCTGCGTGGGTGCCAGGCAGGGTTGCAACCCCCGCTGCCCCCCACTACCCTGTGCTGCATGGAGGGACTCTGACATGAGGACCCAGAGGTCCCAATCCCCACTCCTTCAGCCAGTGAGTGTGGGGCTTTATTCTTTTTTTTTTTTAAGCTCCGCAGTCACCTGCTGCAGGAGAGGTGATTGGAGCCTCTGTATGCTTGTGGCAGAGCCCCACCATGCAGTGCGGGGCAGTGGGGATCGCCCTCCCCGGAATCTGCCACCCATGTAGCAGCTGTCGCATTGTGCAGGTGAAGCATGGCTTGGCTTAGCGCCACGCGCTGTCTGGGAGCTGGGGTGGATCCTGCAGTCCTCTGGAGCCTGGCAGTACTCAGCCCCAGCTCCCAGGCAGCATGTGGAACCCTGCTGAGCTGCGCATCATGTGCACCATGGGGCAGCTGCTGCATGAGTGCCAAGCAGGGGAGGCAATCCCCGCTTCCCCCCACTTCCTCAAACAGTGGGGGGCTCTTCCATGAACACTCAGAGGCCCCCATTGCCACTCTTGCAGCCGGTGAGTTTGGAGGTTTGTTTTTTTGTTTGTTTTTTTAAGTGCCGGGACTAGTCTCAGGATGGGCTGGGGATGGGACCAAGCAGGACAGCCATGGGGGCTCCTTCCATGGCTCCCTGCCCAGGGAGAGGCAGGCACATCTGGATGAGCTGCTGGGCTGTACCTGCCTTTCCCCAGCTGATTTAAATCATAGAATCTGTCCGAATCAGCACCAAATCTTCCAAAGTTGATTTGGCTGAATCAATTCAGGACAATGATACGAATCTAAGAATTGAAACACTGCCCTCTGAATTGACCAAATCTTAATCTGAATTGAATAATTCTCTATTTGCACAGTCCTACTGTCCTGTCCTGTTCACACAGAGGCCAGTTACCAATTACTAGGATATCCATAAAAACATTATTTAACTACTGCCTTAGCAACTGCCACATGGTCATGGAGTATAAATTTGTGTGTCTTAAGGCTCACTGGAGACTGCTGAGGGTCCATCTGGATGCAGGTGAATGTTAAGCCTGTGCAAAGTGGCTAGTGTTCACTTAGGATTCATATTCAGCCGATTCGGGGGACAGTGATTTGATTTGGTGACTTGAATCACTGTCCAGAACTGATTCAGCTGAATCTGATTTGGAGATTTGGCTGCTGCCAAATCTCTGAATCTCTGAATCAGGCAGGCCCACCCCCCGCAGCCAAGCAATAGCTGCCCTGCCCACCCCAGCTCCCCGCACTTTGAAGAAAAAAAAAAGCCCCGACTCAGTGGATGATGCCAGGTGGGGGGTGATCCCTGCTGGCCCCAGCTGCATGAGGGGCTCTGCACAAGTCCCCCATCCCCACACTCACTCCGCTATCCCCACCATGGGTGCCTCACCCAGGCCAGCTCTGGCCCTTAAAGAACCTCCCCCCCTCCCCAAGAAACCCCCCACATTCACTGTTCCTGCTGGGCAGGGGGTGCAATACTCACTGCCCCCTGCTGCCTTGCACCATGTGAGGGGCTCTTTATGGGCCCCTGAATCCCTGAGGCCACTCCAGGAGGAATGAGTCCTAGGGCTTTTCTCCATTTTATTTTCTTAAAGGGCCAGAGCTGGCCCTAGTCGGGCACCTGTGGAGGGGCACGGGAAACAAGGGGGGTCAGGGAGCTCATGCAGAACCCCCTTATGCAGTGTGGGGCAGTGGGGATCATTCCCTGCCTGGCAGCACCCGGTCAGCACCGGGGCTTTTTTTTAAAAGGTGGGGAACTGGGGCGGGTGTGATACCCATGAGAGGGCTGGGGGAGCAAGGGTCAGGGGGGCTAGGGTAGTGGGGGGGCTGGCAGGGGGCCCCCCATGGTCCCCTCAACCAGCTGCCCTCATCTGCCCCTATTACTTACCAGCTCAGAGTCCAGCTGCAGCTCTCTCCTGCAGCCACCGAGGACTGTCTGAATCATCAAAGCTCTCTGAATCTTTTCCGAATATTTGGAGAGCATTGAATCAATTCAGACCTTTTACTAGGTCCCCTGATTCGGATTCAGAGTCGGAGATTCAGCCACCGAATTGGGCCAAATCTCCTTCCGAATCGAATCACCACCCAAAGCTTTGCACAGCCCTAGCAACTGTTACATGCCCTGCTTCACAGTCTCTGCCTGCATCTGCAGGGCCAAAGGGGGAGACTGTTCTTATGGTCTGGGCAGGGAAAGACAAGAGGCAAGCAGCCTGCCCCAGTGCCTCAGAGGTCGAGCAGCTCAGAGTCAAACCACAGGGCAGTGTGTGAGTATTGAAAGGTCACTTTAAGAGATTCCAGGAGGAGGGCAGGGTTGCAGTATAAAGTATGGAGAGGTTGCCCGGGGTGGAAAGCCCCTGTGTTCATTTTGCCTTTTTGCATGCCTCCTATTAAAGTGCTGACACAAATCAAGCTTTCAATGAAAGTGCTGGCATGGGTAGGGAGTGGAAACATAGGAGTGGTAGCTTCACAGAGGTGTGGGGACTATGGTCTTATGCAGAATGGGAAGGGTGGCAAAGGGCCGTCATATTGGTGGGCGGAAGGGAGGCAGAAACATGGGGATCAGATGTTAAGCATGACATAGTGAGATGAATGGGAGGGATCGTGGGTTGGCCTGAACCCCCTCCTACATGGTCCTGACTAGAACCTTACCTCAAGGTTCAGGTCTCTGGCCAGGCCAGACAGGCAAGAGGTGTATGCCTGCACTCCATATGTTAGCTTGTGAACTCAGAGGCTGAATGAGGTGTGAAGCAGGGAATTAGCTTAAGCACTCCTCAGCTGAAGGGAAGTTGAAAGGGACACACAGGACAATAGCAACAACATCTCCCCATACAGATGTGCCTTCATGAAAGTACCTTAATCAATAATCACCCAATTCAGTTGAACTTCCCTACCCTACACACCCCCAGTGGGATGTAGGTGCAGGATATACTACTTGGCCTGCCAGAGGTAAGTTGTGTCTGCCTTGCTCAGAACCTAGGCATGCACCCAGAGCATGCACCCTGCAGCAGTACCTGCTGGGGACTGACTGGCTGGGGAGCAGGTCTTCCAAAAAGTATCTGGGGGTTATAGTGCACAGTAATCTGAATATGAGTTAGCAGTGTGCCCTTGTTGCCAAGAAGGCTAATGGCATACTGGGCTGGACTGAGTTCAAACTTACTGGGGGCAGGCAGAGCAAAATGTCTACAAGTTTCATCATGCTGGCTGGGTTCCTGGGACAGGAAGGAGGGAAGCTTCGCTGACATTGCTGTGGGCAGTTATTGGGAGGCTGTGTGGGCAGCTGGACAGGAAGGAGGGAAGCTTCGCTGACATTGTTGTGGGCAGTGATTGGGAGACTGTGTGGGCAGCAGTGGGCTAGAAGTCTGAGGGTTTAGGAGGCTGAGTCCCAAATAAGCAGCCAGAAAATCAAGGCAAGAAATCAAGGACATAGGCTACCTAGAAGCCTGGGAATGTTTGCTGTGTTGTATTGTTGTAGCTATAATTGCTGTAATTGCTTTATATTGCTTTTTTATAATGAATCTTGTTATGATTTATTTTTCATAATATTTTAATCGGTCATTATTGTTCTAGAATTAACCATCTATTTTAAATTTCCTATTGCTTAGCATAAATATATTTGACCTATTGGTCTCATGAGTTTAGAACTTAAATTTAGTATAAGAAAAATACTTTTGTAAGGTCTGTGTTATGTCTGGCATGTTTGAAAAGAGGTAATGAAAGAATGAATTACAAATGTATGTAACTATGTGAAGGAAGACAGTCCTCTCACAGCAGGTGAATCTAGCCTTCTGTGGTTTAACAGTTAAAGTGTGCAGCGATGTCAAGTCAGCAGTTAAAGATTACCAAACACTAAATCATGCCTTCACCCTGATGGTTAAAGACTACAAGCAACAACCCCACTAAAGATGCAGGCCACAAAGCCAGAAGATCGCATCCTACTGATCCCAGCCTGCCAATGGCTAAAGGAGGATGACCTTCACACCTGACTCAGCAGAATCCATAGGCTTGTATGGACAGCTATCGCTATAAAGAATGAACACAAAGAAAAGGCTTTGGGTCTGCCCACCTGCAAGAAGGAGTTTTGGGCACATCCAACAAGATCTGACTCCATTCCTCATGGTCAGTCTAGGTGGTCACCAGACTGACCCGAGCAGCTTTAGAACTTGGTAACACCTTAACCTTTGCAAGACTATCTAACTATTTGTGTTTGTGATAGTTTCTTTTGTATAAATGAATTAATAAATGAGTATGTATGGGAACCAGTGAAGCAGAAAACCTTACTGTTCTTTATTCTTTTCATGTTGCATGTTTTATGTTCCAATAAATATGGCATTGTGCCTTGCCCCCTGATAAGATTCCTGCTTGTTTTTAATTCACACTGTACGTCCTGAGCAGACAACAACCATCTACCTTCATACCTGTCTACATGTCCATGGCAGAGAGGACACACGAGCCCCACTTCATTGCAGCTCAGGAGAGCCATGGAGTCCTTGCCCTGGTCATTTCCTGGGTAGCTATGGCAATTGGCAGTGATGACTGTGTAGTCCACACATTGTGTTACCTGCAACCTAACTTGAACCTTGGCCATGAAACATACAGGGACATTTAGATAATCCTGGGACAGTCTTCCTTCGTGCCTCACCTGAGGTTTACATGTTAAAAGCCCCCCAACACATTCCTGAAAAGTTATGTCTGTGTAGGATAAGAAAGCAGAGAGTCTTCCTCTAATACACCTCAGGGTAAGTCATGTTCTTATTTCTCATGCGTAAATAAAAACAAGTTAAATACGTTTACTCCCGAATGATAAATAATAATTAATGAAGTACTAAACTATGTATCTATTTCATAGTTTCACCCGTTGCTTTTAGAAAAATAGAACTGTTTTTGAGCTCTATACTTGTTTAAGAATGATTGACAATATGAAATGCTAATAAGATCGTTCCCCGAGGGAGATGCCCATAAACACTGCCACCTCGACAAATGAACAAAGGCTCCACTCAGAGTCTGCAAAGATTTTCATATGCAAGAGTGGATTCTCTGCTTCATGGGGAAGTTTGAAGAAATTAAAGCTGTAGGAGACAATATCCCCAAATCTCTGTAAGTACAATTACGTTCTGTCTAGTGCTGTTTTCATTTCCACTTCTTGATCCTGCAATTGCATTTCTATGGATTTTTAAAGGTTCTGAAATGGCAAAAAACAAGGCATGTCTCATTATTTTTGGAAAAGTCACACATGCTATACTGGCTTGTAGTAGAGGTATGCAGAAGGTGACATTTCTACTGCACAAATATATTTTGCCATCCCCTTAACTGTTTTCTGATCTTTAGTTCATAGAAATATACGAAAAGTTAATTTTGCATCAGTTATCTCTGAACTTTTTTTTTTTTTTTTGGAAGTAATCTCCATATTCTAAATTCAATGTTCTACTTCTTTTGGGGTAGAGGTATGTTCCTTTTAGCCCCTGACATGACTGCAGCTAGTGATGCATGTGTAACCTAGCTTCAAAGTATGCAGTTCAAGCTGCAAAGCTACCTGAGAAGCTAAGTAAATATGCTTACGCTGAGATCTGTCCTGCCATGGGTATGCTGCTCCCAGGGACCAGACTAGTTTAGAGACAGCCCGGGTCTCCGCATTGAGACTGAAGTGTACCCCTTCCTTTTTTCACTGATTCTCTTTCCTTTTCTGATCAGAAATCATCAAAGCCCCTTAGAGTGAGCTCAGAACCATTTACATGACAACTTTCTGAAGTCCCTTAATTTGGCAAAATATCTTTAAACAGAAATGTTCTGGCCTCTTCTCATTTTTAACAATAAGTGTCAGAGTCATGAAACTCCTCAAAATTACAAATGTGGTCCATATGCTATGAGTGAACCATGATAATTCCATGTTATGTTTGCAGACGTGTGTTCATGCCCTGTCTCAGTGACTGCCAATAGCTGTCTCCAGTCCATACAACACAAAGCGGGTACCTGCTCCTGTTAGTGTCGGGGTGGCTGGGGGGAATCTGAGATGGCCAAATGCATTGTCAATCATAGACTAGCTCAGTGTACTGTTATCTGTAATACAAGGGTGCCTTTAATAACACTATCTCAAAAGGATACCAGGCTTGGGTGCACTTTTGATGATAGTATAAGGGTTTCTATTTTAAAAATGGGGAAAGGCAAAGGACTTGTTAGGGTGCTATCTTTTGCTGGATCAACTACATAGTTTGGAGAGAATTAGACAAGCTTTTGAATGCAAGATATTCTTCATAACCTGTGACCTGACATATTTGCATTTTTCATGTTCTTTTTAGGGAACAGAAAAATGTTAAAAAAAACAAAAGAGGGAAAGAAAGAATGAGAAAAGGGAGACTAGAGGTACAAGAGAGATTTTTGAGCAAAATGAAATTGTTAATTTTCCTCCCTGTTTATTTAGATGCTACTTATACTGATACGATATCTTACCAACAGTTAAGGGAAAAGAAAAGCTATGAAAAGAAAAGAACTCTCACTGGTGTTTCCACCTTTGCTTTTTCTTTCATCCTGAAGTCTGTGTTTGATTCTTGCTTCCTTTATTCTAGATGAAAAAGGAAAGAAGGCCAGAAGGAAACTTTTCTGCATTGAGTGAATTCATTTTACTGGGGTTCTCCAACTTTCCACATCTTCAGCACTTACTTTTTTCCCTGTTCCTTTATACTTATTTGTTCACCTTAGCTGGAAACCTTCTTATCATTTTCCTTACCCATATGGATGCTGCCCTGCATACCCCCATGTATTTCTTCCTTGGGAACCTGTCCTTTCTGGAGATCTGTTACACAACTGTGAACATCCCTAAAACATTGGCCAGTCTTCTCATGGAGGATAGAAGCATTTCTTTCCTTGGTTGTGCTACACAAAACTCTTTCTTTTTTACCTTTGGAGGGTCAGAGTGTTTTCTCCTGGCCTCAATGGCTTATGATAGTTATATTGCTATCTGCAGTCCCCTGAATTATCCTGTACTTCTGAACAAGAAGACATGCAATGTGCTGGCAGCAGGGTCCTGGCTCAGTGGGATACTAATATCCTTTGTTCTCACAAGCATGGTATTCACTTTACCCTTCTGCAGATCCAGTGTGATCAACCATTACTTCTGTGACATCCTCCCACTGCTGAAGCTGGCCTGTGTGGACACTTCCCTCATCGAGATGTGTATCTTCATGTTGGCTTTGATCTATATTGCCTTCCCCTTTGTGCTGTTCTTCCTGTCATACATACGGATTGTCTCCACTATCCTGAAGACTGTCTCCATTGAGGGCAGAAAGAAAGCCTTCTCCACCTGCTCCTCACACCTCATTGTGGTAATATTTTTCTATGTCTCTGCCTGTATTATATATCTGAAGCCCAAGGCAGACTCCTCTCCAGATACAAACAAGTTTCTTTCTTTATTATATACATTCCTCACACCCATACTAAACCCTATTATTTATACTTTGAGAAATAAAGAGGTGAAAGGTGCTTTTTGGAGACTGCTTGGGAAAAGCAGGCTTGCTTGCATAAAGAAAGTGATTTCTTGTAACTGCCTCTAGCCCAGTTCTTCCTCTCTAGGTTAGACATTCCTTCAATTCCAGTCTTTGATTTGATGCAGGTGATGATGATTCTGCATTAGGATTATCATCATTCCCAAATTAGTGGATATATAGTGGTGTAACCTTGCAATGACAGTAGCATCTGCTGGAAAAGGGTGGAGTCCTTCCAGAAAAAAATCAATGCTATTGTCCATCTTGAACTCCAACAAACAGTAACAGCCACTAGAGGATGTTTGTGGATAGTCTTGGAAAGGTTATTTTTAAGTTTCTGCTTGCAAGACCCACTGTCTGGCTCTTTATAAATACTAATGTAATCTATAGCTAGGTCCCATTGCTATGTCTGTACAATATTGATGGTGATGATAATAATAATAAGAAGAAGAAATTAAGGAAGTGAGAATACATTTTTGTTTTACTAATTATTGTTTATATTTATTTTCCCTGCACCGTCTGTTCTTCCTTCCTTACATGCTGCTTATATTTATCTTTTTATTCCGCCATCTTCAATATCTTCCCGGAGAGTTTACCCAGGTACAGGATGCAGATATTAAGAAGAAAGTTTTAGTTTGGTGTAAAGTATTAATGCTGCAGACCAAATTCTGGTCTTAAATACATATATGTAACATTGGATCACTTCCAGTCATTTCAGTAACAATGTGATGTAAATGTGAGACCCGTTCCCCTAAAACAGCTCGGAGTAGAATGTGATATACAGACCCTTGGAAGTCTCTTTGAGTGTGAAAGGATTATGCAATATTAAGCGCACAACCTCTCTAGGTTGACTAAAGATCGATCTCTATAAACATAAACCAACCACATCTAATCTGAGGTACTTGACATTAAACTTGTCTCAATTAATAAAAAATGGGGAAAAAAAACAACAAATGTCCAAATGTGCCTTTTTACTACAATAAAAAATGTAATGAATGGATACTAAAAATTAAATGAAATTCTTACAGAGAAAATTTCAGAAGTCGCTACATGTCATATTATTTCTGCAAGCTGTTCTTAGCTCAGATTGGAACCACCTCTGCTGGAGCTCCAGGATGGATCCAATGTGCTTGTGCTATGTTTCTTCTTCCCAGCAGGTGCTCAGAACAGGACACACATCTCACTAGCTGAGAAGGAAGTCATCCATGTTGAGTTGCTGACACTTTGTCAGCAGGAGCCAAAGCCCACCCAACATGATCAGTCAGTGTTTTCAATTGCACAGTTGGTTTCGGTCAAATAGACCCTGTCCCTGTTCACAGAGTTCTCACAGCTTGTTCCCCTCACGGCCCCAGCTACCACTCACACTTCAACCTAGTTTCTCTAATAGGGTTTTACTCCCCTCGACATCAGGTAGGGCTGTGCAAAATTTCACCAGCTGTTTTGTTTAGACACTGTTTTGACTCATTTTAAGCTTGAAATAGCAAAACTGAAATGAAACAGAGGGCTTTGAAACAGTCTTGAAATGAAATGAGGCCAGTCAAAATGTTTCAAAAGTTTCTAAACATTCGAGTTTTGAAGCTCATACTGGGCTTGCCTGCAGGGAAACAGAAGGTAAGGAGAGGGAAGGGGAAGAGGGGGAAGAGGAGGGGTAGGACAGCTCTCATTATTGACTGTGTAGGTGGCCAGTGAGTGTCATCCTTCCCTGAGGTCCCTTTCAATCCCAGTGCTCTGGGGGAGGGATGGAAAAACATCATAAAAGGCAGCATTGTTTGAACTGCCCTACTTTCTGCCTTGGTGTCACTTACTGAGGTGTGTGCTCCAGCAGCTCAGTGTCAGACAACTATGGCTAGCAGCACTGATCTTCTAAAGGATTCCCTTCTTGCTAACAAGAGGGATTTCAGTTTTAGAATACCTTTTTCTTTGAGGCTCTTTTATTTTATTATATTCATTGATTAATTCTTTTGAATTTTATAATTATATTGGATAGGATTACTATAGAATTTAATTTATAGAGGGAGGCAAATACATTTATATTTTATTTCTATACATGTAAAGCTTTGCAGCATACATTCATACATAATAGAAATTGTATAGGAAGAAAGATATATTTATATTTGTTTTTATAAATATTTATTCTGTGCACCACACCTACATTTTTCAATTTATATAGGAAGAAAGATCTATTTCTATCAGTTTCATACATTTCTTCATTGCAACACATCTATGTTATTGAATTCATACAGGGAGAAAGACCTATTTCTAGTTGTTTGTATACATTTTTCCTTTGCAGCGCGCACCTACTTTTTTGAATTTATATAGGGAGAAAGATCTTTTTCTATCAGTTTCATTCATTTCTTCATTGCACCTACATTTTTAAATTTATATAGGAATGCAAATAAATTGATACATTTGTAGAAAAGACAGATATGAAGCACACCATGAAGTGTGGTAGAAAGGCAACCTTCAGGATGGAAGAGTGGGTAGAGGGCGAGCTGTAAGTTCCACCCCCCACAAACCTGAGATGCAACCTCTTTCCTCCAGTTAGGAGGGATTAGTCTGCTACAAGGAACAAGGAGAGGGGAGCAGTGCTGGTGCCACTGCCTATGCCCAAGACTGAATCCCCTCCATGAGCACCGGCCATATCTTGCATTCAAAAGCTTGCCTAACTCTCTCCAAGCTATGTAGTTGATCCAGCAAAAGATAGCACCCTAACAAGTCCTTTGCCTTGCCCCATTTTTAAAAGAGAAATCCTTATATCATCATCAAAAGTGCACCCAAGCCTGGTATCTGTTTGAGATAGTGTTATTAAAGGCACCCTTGTATTACAGATAACAATACACTGACTAGTCTATGATTGACAATGCATTTGGCCACCTCAGATTCCCGCCCCCCTTGCCACCCCAACAGTAACAGGAGCAGGTACCCACTTTGTGTTGTATGGACTGGAGGCAGCTATTGATAGCCACTGGGACAGGGCATGAGCACCACATGTCTGATAACATAACAAGGAATAATCATGGTTCACTCGCAGCATATGGACCACATTTGTAATTCTGAGGAGTTTCATGACTCTGACACTTACAGTTAAATGTATCAGCACTAAAATTGGACCCACCTGAATGAATGGGAAGGGCTGCCCTGCAGAGAGACAGAGTTTGTCCCAGATGGAACACTGTAGGCTCTGAGGGCAAGTGAAGCTGTTTGGAGGCAGCCCTGTTGGAAGTGGGAGGGGTGATGTAACCCCAGCAAATTTTGAAATAGAGCCATTAGCAAAAGCCCAGGAAGGGCCCTGGTCTGGGATTGGATGAAAGACTTGGATAAAAGCGGGGAGCAGTTTTCCCGCCAGGGGGAACAAGAGAGAGAGTGGGACAGAAGCACAGGCTGGAGACCAGAGAGAGAGTCTCAACACAGTGGTCCCTCGGAGAGCCCATGGCAGAGCCCTGCAGAAGCAGCAGCAGAGGCTGCATTGGGAGTGATACAGTATCCAGTTCTCTCTGACCCGGGAGCACTGAGGCGGCAGGACCAGAGAGGGTCTTCTTGTGTGGAGACTCAAAGCCTGGGAAGACCCGCCTGCAGCCCAATGTGGCTGGGTGAGCACAGCCGAGCCAGGGAGAGACTGCTGGAAGACTGCCCTGTTTTCCCTGGCGGGTGAGCGGCCCCGGGGCAGGCAAGGCCCAAGAAGGGGCTGCGTTTCATAGTTTCATGGTTCCATAGTAGCTAGGGTCAGGAGGGACCTGAACAGATCATCTAGCCTGACCCTCTGCCACAGGCAGGAATGAATGCTGGGTTCACAAGACCCCAGACAGGTGATCGTCCAACCTTCTCTTGAATTTGCCCAAGGTAGGGACGAGGACCAGTTCCCTGGGAAGTTGGTTCCAGATTTTGGCCACCCTAACTGTAAAATATTGCCTTCTGATCTCTAACCTATACCTATTCTCCACAAGCTTATTACCATGGTCCTTGTCACCCCAGGTGGTGCTGGGAAAAGGGCTTTGCCTATTTGCCGTTGATCCCCCCAGATGAGCTTGTAGGCAACCACCAGGTCCCCCCTCAGCCTCCATTTGCTGAGGCTGAACGGGTTCAGGTCCTTCAGTCTCTCCTCGTAGGGCCTGTCTTCCTGCCCTCTCACCAAGTGGATGGCCCTCCTCTGAACCCTTTCCAGGCTGGCCACATCCCTTTTGAAGTGTGGCGCCCAGTACTG
>NW_005842904.1:32483-55099 GCF_000455745.1 Alligator sinensis | reverse complement strand
TATATATATGTGTGTGTGTGTGTGTGTGTGTGTATATATGTATATATGTGTGTGTATGGGTGTGTGTGTGTATGTATGTATGTACGTATGCATGTGTGTATGTATATGTATGTATGTATGTGTATATATATATATGTATGTATGTGTGTGTGTGTATATATATATATATGTGCGTGTGTGTATATATATGTGTATATATGTGTATATATGTATACAAATTAGTGATTTGTGTCTAACTTTTGGGGGTGTATAGTGTATGTGCTTGAATTGATGATAGGTATGCATGTGCCTAGGCTGGTTTGGATGTGTATGTGCCTGAGCTGGTAGTGTGCGTGTGTATGCACCTAATTGATTTGTGTGCTTGTATATGTGCAATTGTGTCACACCCTCCTGTCTAACAGCACAATATTAAAATCCTGACAGTTGGCCTACTCCAACAGGGCAACAATGTCACCTTCTGCATACCTCTACTACAAACCAGTATAGCATGTGTAACTTTTCCAAAAATGATGTGACCTGCCTGATTTTTTGCCATTTCAGAACCTTTAAAAATCCATAGAAATGCAATTACAGGATCAAGAAGTGGAAATGAAAACAGCACTAGACAGAACGTAATTGTACTTACAGAGATTTGGGGATATTGTCTCCTACAGCTTTAATTTCTTCAAACTTCCCCATGAAGCAGAGAATCCACTCCTGTATATGAAAATCTTTGCAGACTCTGAGTGGAGCCTTTGTTCATTTGTCGAGGTGGCAGTGTTTATGCGTATCTCCCTAGGGGAATGAGCTTATTAATATTTCTTATTGTCAATCATTCCTAAACAAGTATAGAGCTCAAAAACAGTTCTATTTTTCTAAAAGCAATGGGTGAAACTATGAACTAGATATATAGTTTAGTTCTTCATTAATTATTATTTATCATTCGGGAGTAAACATATTTAACTTGTTTTTATTTATGCATGAGAAATAAGAACATAAGACTTACCCTGAGGTGTATTAGAGGAAGACACTGCTTTCTTATCCTACATGGACAACTTCATAACTTTTCAGGAATGTGTTGGGGGGCTTTTAACATGTAAATCTCAGCTGAGACACGAAGGAAGATTGTCCCAGGATTATCTAAATGTCCCTGCATGTTTCATGGCCAAGGTTCAAGTTATGTTGCAGGTAACACAATGTGTGGACTACACAGTCATCACTGCCAATTGCCATAGCTACCCAGGAAATGACCAGGGCAAAGACTCCATGGCTCTCCTGAGCTACAAATAAGTGGTGTTCTTATATCCTCTATGCTATGGACATATAGACAGATATGAGGGTGGACAGTTGTTGTCCGCTCATGGCAAACAGTATGAATTAAAAACAAGCAGGAATCTTATCAGGGGGCAAGGCACAATGCCATATTTATTGGAACATAAAACATGCAACATGAAAAGAATAAAGAACAGTAAGGTTATCTGCTTCACTGGTTCCCATACATACTCGTTGATTCATTCATTTATACAAAAGAAACTATCACACACACAGATAGATAGTCCTGCAAAGTTTTAGGTGTTACCAAGTTCTAAAGTTGCTCAGGTCGGTCTGGTGACTATCTGGACTGAGCATGACAAATGGAGTCAGATCTTGTTGGATGTGCCCAAAACTCCTTCTTGCAGGTGGGCAGACCCAAAGCCTTTTCTTTGTGTTCATTCTTTATAGCGATAGCTGTCCATACAAGCCTATGGATTCCGCTGAGTCAGGCATGAAGGTCATCCTCCTTTTCCCGTTGGCAGGCTGGGATCAGCAGGATGCGATCTTCTGGCTTTGTGGCCTGCATCTTTAGCGGGGTTGTTGCTTGTAGTCTTTAACCATCAGGGTGAAGGCATGATTTAGTGTTTGGTAATCTTTAACTGCTGACTTGACATTGCAGCACCCTTTATCTGTTAGACCACAGAAGGCTATTTTCACCTGCTGCGAGAGGACTGTCTTCCTTCACATTGTCACATACATACATAATTCATTCTTTCATTACCTCTTTTCAAACATGCCAGACATAACACCGACCTTACATAAGCATTTTCTTATACTAAATTTAGTTTAGTTCTAAACTCATGAGACCAATAGGTCAAATATATTTATGCTAAGCAATAGGACATTTGAAAAAGATTGTTAATTCTAGAACAATAATGACTGATTAAAATATTATGAAAAATAAATCATAACAAGATTCATTATAAAAAAGCAATATAAAGCAATTACAGCAATTATAGCTACAGCAATACAACACAGCAACCATTCCCAGGCTTCTAGGTAGCCTATGTCCTTGATTTCTTGCCTTGATTTCCTGCCTGCCGCTTTAGGACTCAGCCTCCTAAACCCTCAGACTTCTAGCCCGCAGCTTCCCACACAGTCTCCCAATCACTGCCCACAGCATAGTCAGCAAAGCTTCTCTCCTTCCTGTCCCAGAAACCCAGCTAGCATGCTGACACTTGAAGACATTTTGCTCTGCCTGCCCCCAGTAAGTTTGAACTCAGTCCAGCCCAGTATGCCATTAGCCTTCTTGGCAACAAGGGCACACTGCTAACTCATATTCAGATTACTGTGCACTATAACCCCCAGATACTTTTTGGAAGACCTGCTCCCCAGCCAGTCAGTCCCCAGCAGGTACCACCGCAGGGTGCATGCTCTCGGGGTGCATGCCTAGGTTCTGAGAAAGGCAGCCACTACTTATCTCTGGATGGCCAAGAAGTATATCCTGCACCTACATCCCACTGGGGGCCTGTAAGATAGGGAAGTTCAACTGAATTGGGTGATTATTGATTAAGGTACTTTTATGGAGACACATCTGTATGGGGAGATGTTGTTGCTATTGTCCTGTGTGTCCCTTTCAACTTCCCTTCAGCTGAGGAGTGCTTAAGCTAATTCCCTGCTTCACACCTCATTCAGTCTCTGAGTTCACAGGTTGACATATAGAGTGCAGGCATACACCTCCTGCCTGTCTGGCCTGGCCAGAGATCTGAACCTTGAGGTAATGTTCTAGTCAGGACCATGTAGGAGGGGGTTCAGGCCAACCCACGATCCCTCCCATTCATCTCACCATGTCATGCTCACCACCTGATCCCCATGTGTCTGCCTCCCCCTCACTCATCGAATCACATTGCCCTTTGCCACCCTTCCCATTCTGGATAAGACCATAGTTCCCACACCTCTCTCAAGCTACCACTCCCATGTTCCCACTCCCCACCCATGCCAGCACTTCCATTGAGAGCTTGATTTGTGTCAGCACTGTTTAATAGGAGGCATGCAAAAATGCAAAGTGAACACAGGGACTTTCCACCCCTGGCAACCTCTCCATACTTTATACTGCAACCCTGCCCTCCTCCTGGAGACTCTTAAAGTGACCTTTCAATACTCACACACTGCCCTGTGGTTTGACTCTGAGCTGCTCGACCTCTGAGGCATTGAGGCAGGCTACTTGCCTTTTGTCTTTCCCTGTCCAGACCATAAGAACAGTCTCCCCCTTTGACCCTGCAGATGCAGGCAGGGACTGTTAAGCAGGGAATGTAACAGTTACTAGGGCTGTGCAAAGCTTTGGGTGCTGATTCGCATCAGAGTCAGAGATTTGGCCCAATTCGGTGACCAAATCAGCAACTCTGAATTGAATCAGGGGACCTAGTAAAAGGTCTGAATTGATTCAAAATTCTCCAAATATTTGGAAAAGATTCAGAGAGCTTTGATGATTTGGACAGTCCCTGGTAGCTGCAGCAGAGAGCTGCAGCTGGACTCTGAGCTGGTAAGTAATAGGGGCAGAGGAGGGCGGCTGGTTGAGGGGACCATGGGGGGACCCCTGCCAGCCCCCCACTCCCCCAGCCCCCCTGAACCCTGATCCACCAGGCCCCCATGGGTGTCCTGCCTGCCCCACCTCCCGGCCCTTTAAAGAAAAGCCCCGGTGCTCACTGGATGGTACCAGGCGGGGGACAATCCCCACTGCCCCCACTGCCAGGGCCAGCTCTGGCCCTTTAAGGAAAAAAAATGGAGAAAAGCCCTGGGACTCAATCCTCCTGCAGTGGCCTTGGGGTTTTGGGGGCCCATGCAGAGCCCCCCAGACAGTTCAGGGAAGCAAGGGGAAGTGGGGATTGCACCCCCCCAACACACAGGAACAGTGAGTATGGGGGTTTTCTCGGGGGAGTTCTTTAAGGTCCAGAGATGGCCTGGGTGGGGTACCCATGGAGGGGATAGTGTAGTGAGTGGAGGGATGAGGGGGCTTGTGCAGAGCCCCCCCATGAATCATGGGGCTGTGGGGGGCAGCAGGGATCACCCCGCACCTGGCAGCATCCGCTGAATCGGGGCTTCTTTTTCCCAAAGTTTGGGGAGCTGGGGTAGGCAGGGAAGCTATTGCTTGGCTGTGGGGGATGGGCCTGCCTGATTCAGAGATTTGGCAGCAGCTGAATCCCCAAATCAGATTCAGCCGAATCAGTTCTGGAGCAGGCATTGGGGCCTCTGGGTGCTCATGGCAGAGTCCCCCCATGCAGCACAGGGCAGTGGCAGGCATCAGGGATTGAAACCCTGCCTGGTACCCACATAGCAGGAGCCCCATAGCACAGGTGAAGCACAGCTTGCCAGGGCACCCCATGCTGCCTGGGCACTGGAGTCACTGTGGGGTTACTTGGTCTCATGATTCTGTTTGGATTTGGAGATTCGGTCCCCGAATAGGGCCAAATCTCCTCCAAATTGAATCAGCTAATGAAGCTTTGCACAGCCCTACAGGACAGAGACTTCTGCACTGGAGCTGGTGGCATAGCTGAGGAACACCCTTCCCCACTGGGAGTGTCCCAGTCTACATGGTTGGTCTGGTCTATATGCATCTCTTGTAAAAAGTGAAATTTAAACCCTCCTTGTTCAGCAGCTCAAAGCAAGTTGCTTGCTTTACTGAGTCCTGGTATCTGTTCACACTGATGAGACTCTCAGTGCCAGCCACATAACCCACAGTGGGTAGTAGTTTAGCAGGGGAAAGGCTTAGTTTGTCTACTTGGTTCCTCACTAGACCTGAGTGTGGACTTTCCCTTCATGGATTGGTTTGTTACTTTATCAGTCTCCCTTCTCAATGGACACTGAGTAACTAGATAAATAGGACCACCAAGGTACAAACAGGTAGTCTTTTCTATAGATAGACTTATCACATACTGATGCTCACCTAGAATAGATTGTTGGGTAGTTCTTAAGGACTTGGCCCCATTCTTCAGGATCATAAAGACTTGCCTTTTGAAAGACACTGCCTGGAATGAGAAGTGACCCCACAAGCATGATCCCTTGCAGAATACCCTACCATCACCCCTCATATATGCCAGGCCATCCCCAGCCCTTGAACATACTCAGCTTCCCCCTGGGCCTGGGCACTTCCCGCCCTGCTCCTTCCCATCCCAGCTTGGGTGAGTTTCTCTGCATGGTGGCCACCTGACTGGAAGTCACCGCATCCCCAGGGGCCCAGGCCCCATTCTGCCACCATCAAAGGCTGCAGATCCTGTGCACAAACCTGCTCACACACCTCACACACATAGACATAGGCACACAGACATACATGCATAGCTTTTGGATTCTCATGTCAAATACACTTTTATTTATACTTATAAAATATTTTAGGGGGCAAAACAAAACAAATTGGCTAACCAAAAACATTTATTTCCATCTTTTTCCTTTATTTTTAAATCTCCAAATTATTTAATGGTGCCTACTGATGGTGGTGACCCTGCCATCGGGGAGAGGGGGAGCCCCCTCACCTGTCCCTCATGTGCCCACCTTCAGACCTTGGAGGAGCAGGTGAGGGAACTCCAGGAAGCAGTGAGCAGGCTGAGGGGGATCAGGGATGATGAGGCTGTGATTAATGGGTATTTCCATTCCTTACAACTCCAGATACCCATGGGAGAAACTCCACATGAGGAGTCCATAGCAGGGGAGTGGAGGACAGTCACCTCTGGAGCCAGGTGGCAGGGCCCAGTGTCTGCTTCCCCATTGCGTGTGGGGAATGGATATAGGGCCCTGACAACCATGGAGGAGACAGAGAAGGAGCATTCTCCTGCAGAGTAGGTGATCCCTATAACCCCTACTGGATAGGCTAGGGGAATCACTGCCCAGGCAGAAGAAAAAGAAACTCTGAGCAATCATGGTGGGAGACTCGATCCTGAGAGACACGGAAGAGCCGATCTGTCGACCGGATCCTATGGTGAGAGAAGTCTCCTGCATGCCTGGAGCTAAGATCAGGGACATCACTGAGGTGATTCCTGCTCTCATCAAGCCCTCTGACTACTACCCCATGGTCCTCATCCATGTGGGAACCAACGATGCAGCTAGCATGAGCCCTGACCACATCATGAAGGACTTCCATGAACTGTGAGTCAGCCTCAAGAAGACTGGAGCAGAGGTTGTATTCTCTTCCATCCTTCCAGTTGGCAGCAGCCAGAGATGCCAGGGTGCCCACATCAAGGAAGTCAACCGGCGGCTCCAGAGTTGGTGTCTGTAGGAGAGCTTTGGATTCTACAGCCACAACCAGCATTTCCAGGGAGGAGGCTTCCTGGGAGATGACGATATTCATCTGTCTCCCAGAGGTAAGTATCTGTTCACCCACAGGTTGGCTGATCTCCCCCGAAGAGCTTTAAACTAGGCTCAACGGAGGTCGGGGAACTGGTGGTCAGAGAGAGCTCAGGGTTGGTAAACCACAAACAAGAGGCCAGATCACACCAAGTAAGTATTAAGGGGTCTGTAAGCCATAAACAAGGCACCAGACCACACCAGGTAAGTAATAAAGGGAACACACACCATCAAGGCACAGGGGTACCAAGGGCCCCCATTGAGGGACTCAAATGTCTTTATACAAATGCCAGGAGTATGGGGAACAAGCAAGAGGAGCTCACACTCTTGCTAGCTAGCACCCAATATGACCAAGTCGGACTAACCAAAACATGGTGGGCTTCTACACATGACTGGGCGGTGGGCATTGAGGGGTATAGGTTGTGTAGCTGTGATGGAGTGGAGAAAATAGGTGGGGGGGGTAGCACTCTATGTTAAGGAGCAGTATATGTCTTCCACCATCAAGGCGGGGGTGGACGAGGGGAACATCAAGGCATTGTGGGTCAGGATCCAGGGGGCACCAGGGGAAAAGGACTTGGTTGAGGGGGTCTACTACAGACCTCCTCAACAGTATCAAGAACTAGACAATATATTCTCTAGACAGCTAGCAGACACCACACAGGCGAAGAAGGCGGTGTCATGGGAGATCTGAACTACCCAGATATCTGCTGGGAGGAGCAGACAGACAAAACAAGCAACTCATGGAGGTTCTTACACTGTGTGCAGGACCTCCACCTAACCCAGGTGGTGTCTAGTCCCACCAGGGGTAGCACCTTGCTTGACCTGGTCTTAGCAACAGGGGATGATCTCATGGGGAACATGCGAGTTCATGGTAGCCTGAGAGATAGTGACCATCACTTGGTCGAGTTAACTATCCAGCAAAGGGTGGGTAAAGTAATTAGTGGGGCTAAGGCGTTGGACTTCATAAGGGCCAAATTTAGCAAGCTTAGAAGGCTAATTAGTGAGGGGATGCAACTCAAGAACATAGAGCAAATGGAGGTCCAGGAGGGTTGGAGGCATCTCAAGGGAGTGATCCTTGGGGCTCAAAAGGAGTCTATCCCATTACATAGTAAGGGAGGTAAGGGGGCAAAAAAGCCTCCTTGGCTGAACAGGGAACTCCAGGAGAGTCTGGGGGCAAAGAAAGAGATGTATAGGCAATGGAAGCAGGGCAAAAGGAAAGCTCAGAGCAACATAGGGCCCCTGCAGGACAAATCAGGACAGTTGGTGGTTGACTCAGGGGAAAAAAGCGGAGCTTTTCAATGAGTTCTTTGCTTCAGTATTTCTAAGTACTGACCAAGTCAGTTCCCCCACCTCAGTCATTGATGGATGTCCACATGGCACCAGTCCACCTACGGTTAGTTCTGAAATAGTTAAGGAACTCCTGGAGGAGCTGGATGGGTACAAGTCAGCAGGTCCGGATGACCTCCATCCATAGCTGCTAAAAGAATTGGCCAGTGTTATAGCTGAGCCTCTGGCACAGCTGTTTGAACACTCATGGTGCTCTGGCCACGTCCCTGGGGACTGGAGAAGGGCCAATGTGGTGCCCATTTTCAAGAAAGGGAGAAGGGATGAGCCAGGTAACTTCAGGCCAGTCAGTCTTACCTCTATCCCTGGGAAAATGCTAAAGAAAATAATCAAAGAAAATGTTTGTGAAGGCCCAGCAGGGGAAACGATGCTGAGGGGAAACCAGCATGGGTTTGTCACAGGTAGATCCTGTCTGACAAACCTTGTAGCCTTCTATGACCAGGTCACATACTGCCTGGACGCAGAAGCTGAGGCTGATATCATCTTCCTGGACTTTAGGAAGGCCTTCAACACAGTCTCACACCCCATCCTAATTGGGAAGCTAGCAGACTGTGGAGTGGACACCTACATGGTCAGGTGAGTGGCCAGCTGGCTTAGGGACCACACCCAGAGAGTGGTGGTGGATGGTTCCTTCTCGGCCTGGAGAGAGGTGGGCAGTGGGGTCCCGCAGGGTTCAGTCCTTAGACCGATATTATGTAATATCTTCATCAGCGATTTGGACAAGGATGTGGAGAGCACCCTCTCCCAGTTTGCTGATGATAACAAGTTATGGGGCAAAGTTAGTACACCGGAGGACAGGGAGCAGATTCAGGCTGATCTGGACAGGTTGGATCAATGGGTAGAGAGAAATAGGATGCAATTTAATAAAGATAAATGTAAGGTACTCCACCTGGGAAGGAGGAACCCTCAGCACACCTATAGGTTGGAGAGTGCCCTTCTCAGCAGCTCGGAGGCAGAAAGGGATCTTGGAGTCATAATTGACTCCAAGATGAACATGAGCAAGCAGTGTAACGAGGCCATCAACAAGGCCAATCACACCTTGTCGTGCTTTAACAGGTGCATGACTAATAGATCAAAGGAGGTGATGCTCCACCTCTATGCGGCACTGGTCAGGCCACAGTTTGAGTACTGTGTCCCGTTTTGGGCACCGCACTTCAAGAGGGATGCAGAGAATGTGGAGAGGGTCTAGAGGAGGGCCACTCACATGATCAGTGGCCTTTGGGAAAGACCCTACGGGGGAGGTTGAGAGAGCTGAATTTCTTCAGCCTTCACAAGAGACGGCTGAGGGGAGATCATGTGGCCACCTATAAATTTATTAGGGGAGATCAACGGGGAATAGGTGATGCACTGTTTACTAGGGTGCCCCAGGGAGTGACTAGGAATAACTGGTGTAAACTAGTTGAGAGTGGATTTAGGTTAGATATTAGAAAGAAATTTCTCACAGTAAGGGTGGCCAGGATCTGGAATGGGCTTCCAAGAGAGGTGGTGTTATCACCTGGCTTGGAGGTCTTCAAGAAGAGGCTAGATAGTCACCTGGCTGGGGTCATCTGCCCTCGGTCCTCTTTCCTGCCAGGGGCAGGGGGTCGGCCACGATGATCCATTGTGGTCCCTTCCGACTCTACAATCTATGAAACTATGAATGTACGGGTGTTCAGGGCCCTGCTCTACCTCATGTCACTTCACATAAAGTGCCACAAATAATAGCCGCCCCCAACCAAACAGAAGCTCATCCTGGCTGGGGTATTGCGGGGAGCTGGACAAGGCCTGTGGGTGAGGATGGAAGGCTCCATTCCTGCACCCACCACCCGTGCCTCTTGATGGTGCCATCACAGAGCTGCCAGCTGCTTTTGCATAGCCAGATCTGAGCAGGGGTGGGGGATAGGGTGGAATGGAAGCCCCTCACCTATTGGGCCTGGCCTGGCTCTCCCCAGTACACCAGATGCGGTAGCTGGCAGGGGGTGGAAGGGGCTGTGAGGTAAGGGGGTTCCATCCAACCCCATTCCCCTCACCTTAACTCTGGCAATTCAAAAGCAGTTGGCTCTGTGTTGGCTGCTCCCTCCCTTTTGCCCTCCCTCCCCAACTCCCTTTTGCCCCATCCCTAAGTGAAAGATTAATGTTGGCGGAAGCACAAGTTCCCTAAGGCACTCTGCTTTAGAGCACCTTAATCGAATGCTTCATTTGACTAGGGTTAATATTTGTGCAATTGACTATTTTTAAAGTGTTCTGCAGCCATGCCTGTGTACTAAGTCAAGGCTGTAGAAAGCATTTAGGGGCCAGAGACACAAAAAATGTAACTTGCGTAAGCATGTTTAGTTTTAGCTCAGACCCAATTTGATTTTTTTCTCCAATTGTATGGTTGTTGAGCCACCAACATATGTCTATTTTACCCCATCCGTTAATAATATGGCATAAACTAGTCTATTAAAAACAAGGAATTGTTTAACCTCAGCTGGAAGGCAGCCTTAAGAAACAGGACACAGGTACATGTTGTACTTAAAATTTAGGCAGATTCAAATTGTCCTGAAACCCCTACTTCTGAAATGTGGATTTACTTATCTCCCAACACTTTCCGTGACTCTTGAACCTGGTCAAACCAGGTTATTCAGCCAATTAAGAGAGCAGAGAGAACTCAGTAGGTCACCTCTTTTATCTCTATACTCTGAGACAGGATTAAGCCATCCCTTAAAAATAGTTAATCTAACCCAGGACTGGACAATTAGTTTGGCAAGAAGGTCGCTTAGGGAGTTTCAGTGAGCTTTAGTGGGTTGACTCAGCCCCCACCACATTCTCCCCCAACTCACCCAAACTCCTTAAGCGGCCCCTACAAATGATCAAGTGTCTGGGGTGGGGCCACAGGCAGGCAGGGAGCATCTGGAAGCAGGATGGATTGGCGGGTCCAGGGCCGGGGATTGGGATCGTGATAATGAACGTGGGACGATCACAATTAGAGCTGTGCGAAACAGAAGTGTTCCATATCGACCAGTGTTTCAACATTTTGACGAAACAGCGTTCCGTTTCAACTTTTGTTTCCAGTCAAAAGTTTCAGTAATGATAGCCCTTTCTCAGGGCATGAAGCATGCCAAGTTTCAAGAAGATAGGTGCAGGGCATTCAGAGAAATTGCACCCATAGGTCTTGAGAGCAAAGCTCATGTCATGTGTATATGTTAAGCCATGGTAGCCCCTGCTGAGGCAACAAAGCCTGCCACGTTTCAAGGAGATAAGTGCATGGGTTTCAGAGAAACTGCACCCCGAAATCCTGAATGCAAAACTTGTGTCACGTGTATGTGTTAAGCCGAGAAGAGCCGAGTAGAGCAGGAGAATCACTTCTTTGTAATGGTTTTGCTGAAGATGCATCAATTGATGCATGCCAGTGTAATGTTGGCCCTGCAGGCTACAGTGTCACGCTGCTGGCTCATGTTCATACTGTGGTCAATTATTACCCCCAGGTCTGTGGTGGCAAGTGATGGGGAATATTCAGTCCTGCTCCCTGATGAGAGGCAGCAGTTGCACAAGCACCCATGTCATGAGTTTTGCCTGTCAGCAGCTAGAGGTGCAGGGCCCCAGAGCCCAGAACCCCTGCACATATCTCCTCGATGGCTGGCAGGCTTCATGGCCTCAGCAGGGGCTAGCAGGCCTGTAGCTTTCACCCTGCTGCGCCGTAACACACAGTGTCACCCATGTCACGAGTTTTGCTTGTCCGCAGCTTGAGGTGCAGTTCCCCCCAAACCCCTGCACCTATCTCCTTGAAACTTGGCAGGCTTTGTGGCCTCCAGAGGGGACAGCAAACCTAAAGTATTGACCCTACTGTGGCTTAACACGTACACGTGACACAAGTTTGGCTCTCAATAATTCGGGGTGCAGTTTCTCTGAACCCTCTATACCTATCTTCTAGAAACCTGGCATACTGCATGCCCACAGATGGTGCTACCACTCCTGCAAGCTTCATCCAAATATGGCTAGAAATGACAAAGTTATAGGCTCTTTCAACCTTCCCCATTATAGCTTATGGGCAAAACGTCGAAACAGCGTCAAAATGGCGAAATGTTTTAACTTGCCTCGTTCTGTTTTGAAGCTGTTTTGATCATACCTGTTCTGTTTTGATTTTGCTGTTTTGACCTCGAAACAAAAATGGTGGCGAAATTTTGCGCAGCCCTAATGATAATGAAAGTAGGGTGCTGGGGCAGAGCCACAATCTCCTGCCTTCATGCCTCTGTCATGGGTGCCAGTACCATGGACAGGGTCATTCAGGGAGTGGATAGCAGCTCTGCCCCAGTCCTGACCCCAGCCTTGTGCTGGGGCCCACACTGTCAGTGCCTAGAGATCTAGGGTACCCATGGACACCAGTTGGGACCCGGGCAGGCAGAGCACACAGCCAGGCAGACAGGAAGAGTGTCCGAGCAGACGAGGAACTGCATCTGGGGCCTAGCCTACCTGCCCATCTTGCCCCTGGACATGGCTCCCCGCCTGCCTACAGTCCCATCCCAGCTACCCAGGTGTGTGCTGGCCCTGGCAGTGGATGCAGGGTAGGTGCGCTGGGGTGCCCAGGCAGCAGGGCTGGGTCTGGCAGCAGCAGCTGGAAGGAGTCAACACTAGGGCTGCTGGGAAGTCTAGTATGGCTGTGCAGCAGCTGTCCTGTCTAAGTTGTGCTGCATGCCCAGAAGCAGGGGGACTGGCCACACGTGCCACAACCCCTGCTTCCCCTTTGCCTGGGCTGGGGTGGGGGCAAGTGACCTACTGTGGGATGAATCAGGCCCACAGACAGGATTTTGCCCACCCCTGAACTAACTTCTATTCAAAATCCTCCACTAAAAGTCTTCTTTAAAGTAAATTGCTTTAAACCTCATACAGTACTCTTTTCAAAGTCTCTAAAGCACTGAGTGAAACAGAATAACTACTGGACTTGTCTCTCTGGGAAGAATGCTGGAGATTAAGAAATGGGGAGGGGAGGGAAACAATTCAATAATTAGGGTAATGACTGGGCAAAGCGAAATGCCAGCTTTATTATGCCAGTTAGTTACCTAAGGGTATTTACTTTTCCAAAAGGTATAAAGCATTAATCTGAGATGTCCCATTGGATAAGCAGTGTGATATAATGTTATACATTTATTCTCTCTTTTAGCATGCATGTCATGAAAGGAAATGTCACACATAGGACAAATCCTTTGATGGCCACACATGAAACTCCCCCCACTTTGAGCATGAACCATGGTTAACTATTCTTAGAACATGGCATTCAGTTGCATGCCCATTTTGAAGAGTTTTTATCCAGAATATATTTTTAAACTTTGCTTATGATAATACATTTTGGGACAGTATCAAAATGCCTATTAGAGAGAGGGTATACCAAATTTACTATTTATATCTTGCCTCCCTAGAGGCCCCTGTCAAACAAGGAGATGACATTGGTTTGACATGATATAGCTGCAATCTTCTTCTTATTTCTGTGCATTTACAAATTCTTCAACTAATATTTTTCCCTGAATATTTCCAGGTGGCATAGTTTGTCAAATATTCACCAAGGTCTCCTTCCTACACAAATATTAAACAAACAGCATAACAATAATTACAGAAAGATGCACATATAATACCCATTGCACATTACAAATCTACCTCTTGTCCTCCATTCCTTCTTTTCCCAAATCTTTTGCTTCCACCATATTTAAAATAGAGAAGACACAGAACTTGTATGTAGGGAGTATAAAGACAATTCATTATGGAGATCAATGGGTAGCCATTGCTGGTATCTCGAGTCTCTACAGTCCTTTCCAAATGATCATATTTGAAGTTTTGATCAGAATCTTATTTGAACTTTTCCAATAAAATAATCAGAAAAGAAAAATCTAACTTTTCTTTCTTGTTCATGGAAGATTGTTGTTTGGTTTGGGAGTTTGGTGGGCAGTGAAAATAGGCAAAAAACTGCAAACCTAAAGCCACATTTTTGGGAGGGTTTGGGAAATTATATACATTGGATAATGAAAAGAAGACCTATTGGATGACCTGTTCCTCGAATACAGAAACATTTTCAGATTTTAAGGGTTTCACTAACAGAGTAAACCTCTAGACTCATTTCCTAGCATTGGGAGAAAAAGAAATCTCCTTCTAGAAAACAAAACAAAAAGCAACAGCCATTTTTTCTGGCTTTTGATCACTCTCCTTATTTCACCAAATCTTATCTCCCTGAGTTCAGAAAGCAGTTTCTGACTATCCCCCTTCTCAGACTGAGATGTGGACAAAGGACATGACTATACCACTCAGACATGACACAGCAGCCAACACTGTGCACCTCACATTATTCGTGATACATGTGTAGTGTAAGGGATGGCATATTGCAGCGTAGCGGTCATATGCCATGGTGCCCAGGAGGAAACATGCTTGCCCCCAAGAAATAGAAGGAAATACATCTGTGTGGCACAGCCAGTGAATAAGATGGTACTAGCCTCCGATATGAGGCTGGCCAGCATATTTGGAAGGGTTACCGAGGTGTAAGAGATCTCCAGGAAGGACAAATTGCTGAGGAAAAAAATACATGGGTGCGTGGAGAGCAGGGTCTGCCAATGTCAAGGTAAAGATGAGAAGGTTTCCTGTCAGTGCAGTAATGTAGATCATTAGGAATACAAGGAACAGTAAGGCCTGTAGTTCTGGAAGGCCAGACACTGCCAGGAGAACAAATTCTGTGATGATAGTCTGATTGTTTCTTTCTATGTGGTTTTGTTCTCCTCACAACACAGTTTATTCCTAAGAAAAGAGGCAAACCAGCACAACATAAATTTTCCAATATTAAGTAGCAATTTACGAGACAAAGCTGCTCAGACTGACCTTTTTTAAGCCGCCGGAATTTCAAAAGATGCCGTCCATTTCCTTCCTAATCCCTATGCCCCCTCCTGTCCTCTTCCCTGCCAGGGATGGGCATATATTAATCATACATATATGAAATTGTACTGAAGTATGAAATGAAAAGAATCAGTATTTTGAATGAGTAGATTGAAATCAGAGGCAGTAAAATTCACAATTACATGCAACAACCTGCTTGGAAATCAATAGAGCTAGATTCTTTACCCCTGTCAGGAAGGTAAAATGACACATATTAACAGAGATCTGTGGGTCCTGCACTTTTCTGATTTTTTTTAGGTAACTTATTCTTAAGGATCAGGTGATATTTTTATTATAAAAAATTGATATCTTAAATGATTTTTAGGAATTAGGGTGGACTAGAGTCCCACTTAAATACTTAATTCCATTGTGATAATCAAAGGAATATAATCTGACTCTGAAGGCCAGATTCTTATTCATCTTTAGACCCTAAACTTAGTTTAGATTCCCAAATGCAACTGTATACAGAGCCTTTTTGGCACATTTGCATACTCTATAGCTTTTTGTTGCCTGTACACCTCTGCTAACCCTTCTGAGCATGCTCAGAAGGATTGTGGTGAGAATTGATCTTCTTCCACCTGGGGAGGTGTGTAACTGGGTGTAAATCCCAGGGAGCAGGTTCACAGAAGGAAAGAAATAGCTTGTGACAGTTTGATGCTGAAGAATGCGGACAGCACTTCCACCATGTCTAGGAAGTAAGGGATATTGGCTCTTCCCACACCTTATCCAGAGGAAGTTTGTGCCTAACCTATCATCAGGACCCAAATCACTGGGTCCTGGGCTAAACATTTCGTAGAACATTGTGCAGAGATCTTTTTGAGGCAAAGCAAAGTAGCCAAATATGAACAATAGTTAGAGCTAAAAGAGTGAGCCAGATAGAATGAACACTATCCTACACTGATGGAGTGGGGCGTAAGAAGGGGTTAGATAGTCCTTGCTCTCCAAGGTTTTTGGGCACCTTGAATGTTTACTCATTAAATAAAATGGGTAGACTATGATAGAATAGCATTTTCCCCAAGTGGGACAGGCTAAACTGAAACAAACAAACAAAAAAAGTAATGGGGGGCGGGGTGTCAGTTCAGATTCAAATTCTTTCAGGAAGTTTTAGAAAAATGTTGTTTGGTCTTATGTGCAAATAATAAAAAAGAAAGTAAACAAGAAACAAGAAAAAAGAAACAGGGAGATGTACAGGACATCTGTTTACCAGAATCTCAGACATTAAACAATTCAGTTAGCCTGTCTGAGACCCAGATTCACTTCTCTTCTCCATCTGATAGAGTTGGAAATCACATCTTCTACCCACAGGAGAAGTACCTGAACCACCGTTCTATACAATAGCTGGCAACTGATGACCTTTGATAGAATTTGTAAGAGATGCCTATTTTGTATGCAAAATTTAGACATCCTTGAAGCTGGATCTGAAAAAAATAGACAACCCAGATGAGTAGCCTACCTACCAGCTCTAGAGTTATTCATCTTAGTACCATGAATTTTAATTATGTTGGACAAAGTGAAAACTCCACAACTTGCCAAACATGCATGAGAGTAAGTACGTGCAGAAAAAGGATATATAAAATTTGTAACAAGAGAACAGACAGAGTAGATGCAGAGTTACATATACAATAACTATTTACACTGTTAAACAGAGGACACAGGAACTTTTTAGGCCAAGAACTTAACCAGATGAAAAAAAGGAATTAGGTATCTAAAAGGAAATGAAGAAAAAGTGTAGTAACAATATATATAAAGGGTTTTGGCAGAGAAGGTTCTCAGGCTTAGGTTTCAAGACTATATGTAATTACTACAGATGAAAGGAAAACTTAATTTGCACAAATATTCTAGATCCATCTCCTGTGAGGTTTTTATACTTTGCTCTCAAATTACTGATGCTGGCCATCATTCATGAAATGACTATGGAGTAGCAGGGCCTTGAAACTAATAAAGACCCAGTTTGTCCATAGTCCTTTCATCAATGATGAAATTGATGCCAATGACTAGTAAGTCTAGTCAAGGCATTCTCTGAATGTCTACAGTTACACTCCTGTGTCCTATTAAGTTCCATCCAAATTTGCTGAAATGTCCATCAGGAGCCCAGAAAGAAAATTTAAAAAGATATTTTTATTCACAGCTACCCAGCCCAGCTTGGAAGAGCATGTCCTCTAGGGTTCATCTGAAAGAAGACTCTAGGGTCCAGTCTTCTTAGCTGGGGCAATGTAAAGACTCCAGAATCCACTGTGCCCTCAGGGTCCCCCCTGAAGACAGGACCCCACTGCCTTGTGTGTCCCCTTATCCGAGATATGATGACTGGTGAGAGTTGGAGAGGACCTCTGCAAATGATGACTCTGATTACAGGGGTGTTCCTGGGACAGCAGGGGCCCAAGTTATACTTATAATAGAAGCAGATGACACCCTGAGGGACATTGTACCCCAGACTGCACCACTGGCTTCAGGGAACATAAGAATCTGGGGCCTTTACCCTGCAACATAGTCTTCAAGGGAGTGCTTCAAGCAGAGCAGCTAGCTTTGCCATGTGCCCTCAGAGTTATCTATGCCTCCTTAGTGCTTCAGTCCACAGCCTTGGCCCTCTAGGGGTCAGATAGTAATCTTTCCCTCAGGGTATCTGCCCGAGCTTCTTTGCATCATCCCACACCTTGAACAATGTTGTGTATGTGCAATAGGTAAGGGAGGAGGAGATCAAACATCTTATTATACACAATATGGACAGAGCACAGAAGGTGACAGCCCTGTGATGAAAGTCAGAGGTGGAGGCAGCATTATCTCAGAATTGTTTGAGGTTATGTGGTCCAGAGAAGCCAAGTAGTAGAGGTTAAACCAGGCCATCACTGAGAGTTCAGCCTCACTCCATGATATAGCAAGGGTACTATCATTCATGGCTGCAATTTACCTTCAGTCTATGGAAGGAGGGCACGGAGGGAAGGCCGACAGCTGATAACCACTGTCGACCAGAGCCAAGTCCATTGGCTTCTTACGAAAGTGGATCTCTGGTGCCTGCCCTCTGGGCCAGCATAACTACCCAGGAAGCACAGGCAGCCACCAAGGGTGGCAAATTGAAAGGGACAGCAAAAACAGCACACACGCACCTTGCACATGCTCACTAAGAGCCACCCTAGGAGTATGGCCATATGCAGAAATGAGCAGGGCAGTTCCAGCACTGTCGAACCACTGTTCAGATCTCTGCCCATTCTCATTAGGGCCCAGGTCTGTTTCAAAGGAGGGTAAAAAAATGTTGTTTTCCTAGGACAGGAAAAACCCTTATGCCACTCCTACCTACCAACCCTGGAACACTCCTTCAGCCTATGTCACCATGTGCAGAAGTTCCTACCTTTGCCCCTACTGAATCCCCAGCCAGGTGGCTTTCAATGCTCTTCCTGCACTTTAGGATGGCTGTGGCATGGGTGTCCATGAAGGGAAGCTGGCAACGGTATACCTGCTAAAAAGCACCAAGAGCACTGAGGGGCTTGCTCTCTACTATCCTCATTCCTGAGAACTACCACACAGCACAGAGTAAAGTCCTGTACAGTGCCCATTTACTGGGAAGCCCCTTCCAGTTATCCCAGCATGTAAGACCAATTTCACCATGCAGAAAATATCACCTGGCTTCTGGCCAACTATCTATGGAGCAAGCTGTTGCTTCCACAATAGAGATCATCTGTAAGAATCTCTGTGTGTTCCTGTTCAGCACACCTGAATAACCAGGAACATAGGTGATCCATAGGCAGGGTACGGGATCAGGTGCCCCACATGAGATTGGCTGCTACCGATGCTACTGCTGGTGTCTGCGTGCGGTTGCTGCTCACCACCCCCACTCACAATCGACACCATGTGGCTGCCTGCGGGTGGTCCTCACCGCCAACATCACTGCAGCCACCTGAGGACAGTTCCTGCTCACTGCTTACCATGCCCCCGCCAACGCCCATGCCTGAGGGCAATCGTCATGCCCCCCAGGCTCAGGAGGCATGAGTCATTCATGACCAGGACCCTATATGGACTCTACACTAGCCACCCTCATGTCTACTGGAGGACATCCTGGATCAGACAGACTAGGAATCTCCTTTCTCACTGCTTCTCCCTGTGCTGTGACTCTGAACCCCTACACCGGGTCTGGAAAGAACACCACAGTGGGACAGCACCCTTTGCCTCAACATCTGTCTCCTCCTTTCATGTTCCCTAGATTCCTATCTCCAGAAGCCCCAACCTTTAAGCCACCCTCCATTTTTAGCTCCTCAACCAAGAACCTCCTCGGAAGCACTTTCGTCATTGTCATCTGCTCAGGCAGAGACACTCCATGTCTAATGGCTGCATGGTGCAGGGTGCAATAGATTTCATAGACATCAGGGCTGGAAGGGACCTCGGAAGATCATCGAGTCCAGCCCCCCGCCCAAAGGGCAGGAAGTCAGCCATGAACATCCTGCCATGAACATAAGCCATGAACATCCTGCTTACCTGTCAGAAAACTATTGTGATGTGTCACCAGACTCCTGGAGGCAGGCCCAAGGAATTTTGAGTAACCCAATGGCCTGCTCCACCTTGAATTGTCTCTGCATGGGTGGCACCTTTCTGTCATTTCCAGTCCCTTAATATAAGGATGAAAGTCTTTCAGTAAATTGGAAAGTCACTGGTAAGACCATATATGACTGAGAAGACCAATCTATGACCAGATATGGCCAGAAGGAAGGATTAGATCCTGGTGATGTTGGGTCACAGCCCTTCCCCTTTGTCTCTCCTGTTTATCCATCCTCATAGTTAAACAAGTTTGCTTAAACTGATCAAAGACTTATCGTACATCATGGCACCTCTGGAGAAGATTCAGTGCTTCAGTCTCAGTTCAGTCCTGGCTTCTCATCCAGACAAAACCCTAGAAATAAGTAAAGGGCAAGGGAACCTGGATATAAAATTATGTAGGAGGAAACAATAGGGAGAAATCTCAACAATGTTCTCAGAGAGGAATTAGGGCAATTAGTTACTTGAAATATTTATCGAACATTTCCTGAAGCATGGGGAGCAACTAAGAAAAAATGGAAGTACAATCAAGGGATTATGATTCATTTGGTGAAATTGAGACTTGGTGGGATATTTCACATGGCTGGAGGAGTACCATCATGAACAGGTATAAATTGTTAAAAAAGGATAGATGGGGGAAAGAGGAGAGCATGTAATTTTATATATAAAATAAATGTACTGTTGTTTTCAGGTTCAGCACAAAGTGGGAGATAGGCGTATTGAAAGTCTCTGGGTCAAGGTCAGAAAGGAGAACACCATGGGTGGATGTCTGCTATAGACCATCAAAGCAGGAGGAAAAGGTGAATGAGGCTTTCCTTAAAGAGCTAATTGAAGCTTCTGAGTCACAGGACCTCATTCTCATGAGGGCTTTCAGTTACCATGACATATCTGTTGAGTAAGAATGTTAAAAACATCAAACATTCTGCTAGCAAGTACTGGAAACTAGGACTACTTCCACCCAGGGAAATGCCTTTCTTCCTGGGATATAGAGGCATATTTTCTCTTGTTTGTTCTCGTAGCACAGAATTTTTATGCTCCCAAATGGCAGTTATGCAGCTGTGTTTCTGGCACCTAAAAGTAGTTTGGGCATCCTACAAGAGAACAGACTCATCCTGTCTATGTATATTAAATCCGTGTAAGGGAAAGTATACAGCATGGCATCACTTACCTGGTCAATGCACAGCTTTACTAATTATGCTTAGTAGGCCTGGGCACTGATGTCTGAATTGCAAACTGTTCATAAGCGCCAACAAAGTAGTTGTTCAGCTGCATAACTGCTATTTAGGAATACCAAGTGAAGACAGATTCTTCCTCTAGTGACTCTATGGTATTTTCACTCATGGCTGCCTAATGAATTGTCTTCAACAGCTGTTCTCTTGCCTTGTGGCTAGAGCATTCTTTTGGAAAGGAGGTGGTGGTGTCTGTAATACTTTCAGGGCAAAGAGGTCACCTTTCCCATTTCCAGGATGAATACTTTGACCATGAGGCTATTAGGCAAAGTTGGCCTTCACCACCACAACCAGGAATCATGGTTTACAGATGGCGTCACTGCTATCATGAACAGTAAGTTTGGAATACTCCAAGATCAGTTAATGGATATGGGCAATCCAAGGATTTAGTCAGAGTTTACATGACTTTCCAGGAACAAGGTGGAATTCAACTGAATTTAGGCAAGAATTAGGCACTTATGTGATCAAATTTGATAACGTTTAACAGTTTTTAGAAGCCTAAATGCAGGTACTTAGAGTTCTAAATGCCAAATGCTAATCAAGCCTGTCTGAATCTTTTTTTAGGATTTTGGTTCCTGCATTCTTCTTTAAGTGTTGTTTATATTACTGATGGACCCAACATGCTTCTTTTCCAATATATGTTGTCACATTTCTCCAAAGAGGAAGACAGGGACACAGGAGCATAACAACAGACATTCAGAGAATACCTTGACTAGATTTACTAGTCAAGATTTACTACTACTGGAAGCAGCTGCAGCAACAGGCTGGAGAAATTGGCCATTGTGGGATCAACCACAAGGGTCCCTTGGCCCCCAGTCAGCAAGACCGGCCATGCCTGCCTCCCACCCCAGGCAATAAGATAAGCCATGGGACTGGTCACAGAGGGTTCGTACCCCACCTGACTAAGGCAGCACCAGTCACCCATGGTAATGTGTAAAAAGTAGCAGCACTGAACTCCAAGTGGGGGTGAGTAGCAGAGACAGTAATGGTGATCTGGCAGCAGCAAGTGATGATTGTGGTGAGGAGCAGCAGCAGCAACTCCCAGTGGTGTAGAGTAGAGACAGCAAGAAGAGGTGGCAGTGAAGCACCCCAGTAATAAGGAGCAATGTGCTTTTCCTCCATACCATCACCTGAGATTTTGCCTAGCATAGGTGGTACAGCCCTGAGATGGCAGGCCCTGATGCATCTGCCTTTCCAGCAGCTGGGCTCCCCAGAATTTGCTTCTTTATACACCAAAAGAGTCCCCTGCTGTAGCACTAACTCCTTTCTCTAGGGCTAGGGACATACATTACACATAAACCAGTTTAAGTGATCAGAAACTGATCTAAACCTGTAACAGAACAGACATTCAGTACACATTAACCAGCTTCAAAATGGCCAAAGCTGGTTTGAGATAAGCCTGGTTGAATGTAATATCAGACTTAACTGATTTGGGTCAAACCGGTTTATACAATGCCTGTCCCAGACCCCTTCCTGGTTTAAGTTAAATCAGAGTCCTCCACCATCCCATTATGCACTCTGTCTGGGGCTCTGTTGTGTGCCCTAGAGCAGGGCTGGACCCACCCCTCTGCTCTCCAGCCCAAACAGGGACAGGAAGTGTTGAGACATCAGCCAGCATGGCCCTGTTAAGGCAAAGTGGGCTGGGAGGGGGTTAATTCTTTCCTCCTTCCTCACCACAGCTGGGGTCTGCCTGTCTGTTGGGAAGCAGAGGGGAGTGGGATGCACCAGTGGCCCCCGGGGATCGCAGACTCTGTCCTGCAGGGCAAAAGGGGTAGAGGGAGGAATTAACCCTTCTCCCTGCTGCTTTCACCTTCATAGAGGGACTTTGTTTCATGCTGGGGGACTCTTCCCCTTCTTCTTCCTCCTCTCACCAGACTAGTGGGGGAAGTGCTTTGGGAGGTGCTGGGGGGAGGTACTCTTCCCCCCACCCTCACCCCTGCTGCTGTGGGGCAGGGAGGGGGGATAGTCTCTATGCAGCACTGCCCAGGCTCACCAGGACACACAACATGGCTGTAACAGAGCTGCAGCAGCCGGGGGGGCCCCCCCCCCACATCCCGTGTCGGGCTCACTCAGCAGCCCCAAGGG
>NW_005842904.1:8939-32447 GCF_000455745.1 Alligator sinensis | reverse complement strand
CCCAGCTCCCCCAGCTGCAGCTCAGTGAGAGGGATGCTGAACCCTATCAGCAGCACAGCCTGGCCTGGTGTATGTGGCTGCCAGCTGGCTGGGGAGAGGGCTAGCCAGCACCTCCAAGCCATGGGGACTGATGGGTCCATATCCAGCCCCTGTGGTGGGTGGCTATCAGGGTCTGGCACCTCCAAGGAAGCCCATGGAGCCCTCTTGCTGGCCAGCTGCTGGCCACACACACCAGGCTTGCCCGGGATGTGCTTGCTAAGCATCCCTGCCACTGAGCTGCACCTGCTGGGGGTGGCCCTGCCTCCGCAGCCAGGCGCCACCATGCAGCTGCCTCAGCCAGGGCTGAGTAAGGCTGGCCTTGGCTGCAGGGGGGGGGCCCCCCCCCAAGAGCTGTGGTTCTGTTACAGCCACACACTGTGCCCCTGCCTGGGCTGAGCAGTGCCGCATAGAGTCCCCCCTCCCCACCCCGTGGCAGTCAAGGGGTGGGGGGGAAGGAGGAGGGGGAAGAGTCCTCCCTCAGCACTGAACAGAACCTCCCCCACAAGCTGTGGCAGCCTTGCATAGAGCCCCCTTCCCCAGTTGGTGGCAGGGCAGGAGGAGCAGGCTGAAAAGTCCCCCTCCAGGGTGGGGCAGCCCTGCAGAGCCCCCCTACCAACCCCACAGTGGTGGGGGGCAGGGAAGAGGAGATAGAGCTCAACCAGCACCAAACAGAGCCCCCCTCTCTGCCCTGTGGTGGTGGGGGAGAGGGAAAAAGGGGAAGAGGAGCTGGGCAGTGCTGTGTGCCAGGATTGCTCCGGAGCTGCTGGGGCAGGCAGAGCTCTACCCTCCTCCTCCTCCTCTGCCACAACAGCCTGGGCATCCTCCCTCTTCCCCCACTCTCTGAACCCTGCAGCTCAAGTTTAGGGTTTAAACCACTCCTCAGTCTTACTTAGGTGTGCCCAGGCCTGGCCATGCCCCACTGTTTCATTCGCTGGGGAATGGGAGGGCTGCTTTAGTGCCCCCGGACTTCTATCCTGAGCCACTGCAGGCATTTGTCTGCATTTCTAGAATGAAAAGGGAATTTCTATCCACTGGCAAACTCGTTTACTCTATGAAGGCTAGACTAACCTGCAAGGATAGAATAAATTTAGACTTGGGCTTTATGAATGTCTGTCCCTGTCCTAAGGGGTTAGCTGTGCAATCCCAAGAGAACAGGTAAGATGTCAGGGCTAGCAGCTATATTAGTCTCACTGATTCATCTTATGTGGAACTGGAGAGAACCCTGATAGTGTTGATATGGACAAACTGTTAATAGTTAATTGGGTTGATATAATAATTAACTACCAATTTTTCCTCTAAAGCTTGTGTATAAATCCCTTTTCCCCTTTAATGAACACTTACTCTTAAGACTGATGCAAAAATCAGTGTGGAGGAGGAGAAGACACAGTACTGATCATGGTTTTTTATAGATCTATAAGTCTAAGAATGGAATTATCAAGGAGGAACAAGAATATTCAACCTAATTTGACTGAATTAAACTCAAAAGAATCTAGAAATAATGTTCATAGATTCTTTTTTTATCAAGCATGTTTATATTTTCAACAAAACTAAATATTTCCATAAAAATTATATTTTACTTGCAATTTTCTAGTTTTACATAGACACCATAGATATATATCTAGATTACATAGAATAACATTTAAAACATATATTAAATAAAACAGTAAAGCATCATGTGGTAGGCCAGTAGGGGGTGCTTCTGCATTGAGCCACCCGCCTCACTGCATCCGACCACCTTCCAGGCTTCGAGTTCCTTCCTGGGGGTGTCTCACATCTGGCCGACCCCCTCCCTGCAGCGCACCCGCTAGCCTGGGGTTAGAACTGCCACCACTCAGGGATGGGCTTGATTCTGGCACTGTGCCCCCTGGGAAACACAGGACTAGTAGCCCTCGAGAGTAGTTGACTCACTTCAAGAACTTGGGATGCAGAAGTAGTGGTCTCCCTTAGTCAGCTGAACCAAGGAGAGCCCAAGGCATAATCTACACCCACCCCCAATAAGTCTCCTACACTAGGTACAAAGGAAAACTTTACTGGTTACAAGGGGGAGGGTTGGACTAGGGTACAGAGTTGAGTAGTATCAGAGAAATCCCATAGAGCAAACAGGGTGGCTGGAGTAGCCTTTGGTCATGCATCTGAGTTACTGCAAGCTATATATCTAGTTAGATCTCAGGTAGCTTACTCACAAGTATCATCCAGAGGCAGGTGGAGATTCCCTCTGGAGGCAGGCGGTTCCTTGGTCATGAGTTTTGAGAGAGAGAGCAAGTTTCAGATGGTCCAGCTCTTCTCTCTCTCTGATTTTTCCTCATGGATGCTACCCCCTCCTCCTGGGCAGTCCTTAATTTATATAGCCCTTAGGACCTCATTTACCTGGTCCAATGGAGGCCAGCACCTGTTGTCTGTCAGCCAACCAATTTGAAAAGCATCACTAGTTTGCTGGGCAGACTGGCAGTCTGTAGCTCACCAGGGAGCCCAAGCCCCTCACCCAGGTATGTGATGCCAGTCACGTAGGCAGAGGGAGCAGGTTTCCATAGATAGATATCTAGATTACATAGAATAACATTTAAAACATAAATTAAATAAAACGGTAAAACATTTTTGTTCTGAGCAAACAATGATAGATTTTGTTTCTAGAAAAGAAATATATTTTTTTTTCTTCAGAAATGATTCTATTACATATTTCTTGTGAAACATTATCAAAATTAAATATTCTTTTCTTAAAACCCTTGTAAATATTATTTTTTTCTGTCCCAATTCCATTTTTTAAATATTAGCAAATTTTAGAAACAACTAGTAAAAGCCTACATATGTACATCTAGATTTATTTAAATATGCACATAAACCATTCAACAGCTAGGTATTAATGTCCATTACTTCAATGATCTCTAGTTTGGAGTCTTCCTGTTAAAAGACTGGATATAAATCCAGGGGGAAAGTCCTTGCTTAATGATGCAAATCCCCTGTGATGAGGGGAAATCACTTCATATAATCCCATCATAAATTTATCAAGTTATTTTACAAAACTAGATACCTTCTTCCTCCTAGTACTCTCACTGAAAGCATTTGTATTCATTACAGCTCCCAATGTATTACTCTGACTTCATAATTATGTTTGTAATGGCTTATCATCTTTACCCTGCTATTATTCATTGTCTGTGTGGGTTTTGAACTGTTCCCAGAGTTCAGTTCCCATTCTCTGAATCCTAGTATACATCGTTGGCCATGCAATGCACTGCTTTTCAGGGGTGGGGGTTGTTTTGTTTTGTTTCCCAGCATTACACTGATAGTACAGGCTTGTTGTTTTTTTGGTTTCTGTTGATGTTGTTGGGGTTTTTTTTTTTTTTGTTTTTTTTGCGGGGGGGGGGGGGGACCCCTTGGAAAATTTGGGGGGGGGGGGGGGGAGCTTCAATGAATAAAACACTTCCTCGTGATTATTCTCTTCAGAGCATCTCTGACCTCCTTGTTCCTCAGGCTGTATGTAATGGGGTTTAGCATGGGTGTGATGACAGAGTAGGACAAAGAGAGTATTTTACCTGCCCCTGAAGAAGATGTGGAACTAGGGAATAGATAAGCTATAATGCCTGTCCCATAGAAGAGAGTCACCACAATGACATGTGAGGAGCAGGCTGAGAAAGCCTTGTGCCTGCCCTGGGTGGATGGTATCTTCAGGATGGTAACAATGATAAGAAGGTAGGAGACCATGATCAGGATGAAAGGCAGGGTTATGAAGAGCAAAAGAATAGAATAGATTAGCACTTTATTCAGGAAAGTGACCCCACAGGCCAGCTTCAGCAGTGGGGTTATGTCACAGAAGAAGTGATTGATCTCATGGGAGCCACAGAAAGGTAGGTTGAATATAATTACAATATGGCCCAGAGATCCCACTAAACCACTGAGCCAAGAGCCAGCTGTTAGCCCTGTGCACCTAGCATTGTTCATAATGTAGGGATAACGTAAAGGGTGGCAAATGGCCACATATCGGTCATAAGCCATAGCTGCCAAAAGAAAGCACTCCACACCCCCTAGTGCCACAAAGAAATACATCTGTGTGGCACAGCCAAGGAAGGTGATGCTTTTGTCCCCTGAGAGGAGGTTGGCCAGCATCTTGGGGACTGTGACCGAGGTGTAGCAGATCTCCAAAAAGGACAGGGCCCTGAGGAAGAAATGCATGGGTGTTTGGAGGGCAATGTCTCCCAATGTAATGAAAATAATGAGACAGTTGCCAGTGAGTGTCATTGTATATGTTGATAGAAAGAAGGTAAAGAACAGAAGTTGTGCCTGGGGGTGGTCAGAAAAACCTAGGAGAATGAATCTGAATACATCTGTCTCATTCTTTCTCATCATTTAGGCCAGGTTCTCCTCAAAGCTGGACTTGTACCTGCAGAGAGAGAAATCAGTATTATCTTGTGTTCCTGTGGGATTGTCAAAAACCCCTGGTTTATTGCTCTGCATCATAAGATATTTACATTATGAGGTGAAAGAAAATAAGGGAAAATCATTTGATAGTCTAGATATTATTTCCTTTTAGACTTTTAATGACTGAGGAAGGCAAAGGTGTTTCAAGAAAATATTTGACTTTATTTTATTATTTTTCATGTCTTTTTTTTTAATTTTAGCAGTCATTTGAATGATTTATATCATTATTGATGCAAAAATATCATAAAAATATACCTCTGCATCAATTTCATAGATACTCTTCACAGCAGAAGCTATAAATGTTCATACAGTGATTCCTGCACTGTACTTAAAATGCAATTGAACTTTAGAAAATGTTTGTGAAGTATTCTTATCCCTACAAATATAAGCAGTTATAACAAGTTATTTACTTAAATATAAGCAGTCAGCAGTTTCCGAAGATCCATCCATTTAGGGACAGCTGAAACAAAACATTAATAGAGTAACCTCATGTGCTCCCTCCAGAATATCCCACAGTACTACTTTCCTGTTCAAACCAATGCACCAGGGATAAAAAGGTGTATAGGGGTACAAGGGTGAATAGTGTACTATGCCATAACAGTTGACAAACTTAAGTCATTATAAAATGACAACAAGAAGAGAAGAATTCCAATTCCAGCAAGTTCAGGGTTTCCAGTAGAAACACCAGATCCATCTGGAGGACAAGAATCTTATATCACGGTAGCTTTTTAGGTTTCATTTTGTTTTTCTACATTAAAATGAATAAATAAAAGGTTTCCTAAACAGAAATGTTCAAGCACTACATTCTGTTTCATCTTTATATGCATAAGTGGCATTAATATAGAACTGTAAGTGCAGTTTTCGGCTCTTCTGTAGAATATATGTTCTATTTTCACCTGCAGAGCTATGTTTCTCTTCTGCACATATTCACACTCATCTCTGGCCACGTAGGCTTCGAGGTAGAACATGAGCATCCATATAAATATAGAACTGTGTGAGTCCCTCAAAACTCAATCATAGAAAAAACAAGACTAGCAACTCTTCGATACCGGAGAAGGAAGACCCACCCACTTTTTAGCCTGACAGTGGGCACATCTGCATGAGACGTTTTACTGCGCAGTGGAGCTAATTACTCCACAGAAAGCATCCACATCTACATGTGCAGATGCTTACTGTATTGTAATTCTCTAATAGTGAGAACATTTGTGACCTGAAAATGCAAGCAGCAACTTTTCTCGAGAGTAGGAACTGCACAGTAGTATAAATGTAGACCCCTGCCCTCCCCAGATGTTGCTTCATTGCTATGTTAGCAAAACATATCTGGTGATTCCAGCTTTGGGAATAAGTCATGGGGAGGCAGTCATTTGTTAAACAATAAACTGCAAGGTTTTGTTGGTCAAAGCATGCATATTGATATCTTTTCAGAAACCAATAGGCAGCAATTTCAGGTCACAGAGTACTGGTTTCAATATGTCCATCATCATTGAAAGAATTGAGAGGATTTTTGGATCCCCCCCCCCCCAAAATAGGTTGTTTGTCAAAACTGATGTATTCTATGCAGCTCTGTAGAATAAAAACCATGCTATTGATCTCCACCACCTCCTGAAGCAATGAATTCCATAAGTTAACTATGCATTGTACCACCTGGTGGCATTGCTCCCACAGCAGACCTGCAAGTAGATAACTGTGGCAACATCAGGGACCCTGGGGAAGCATGACTTCCCACAGTCTTTTATCTTTCCATGCTTGATGCTAAACTGCCCTTTCCCACCATGCCCCCTAGGAATGTAGGAGGCTGAGGAGGGAAGCCATGGACTCCCCTCCCCACAAAAAAATTCTGCTGTTTGTAGGGGGGGCAAAACTTGGAGAGAGGCATTTGTGTGGCCTATGGCCCATAGGCCTGCATCAAGTCTCAGAGGTCCTTGGAGCTGATAACATGGTGCCATCTATGTAGGCTGGTATCATACTCACTTGGGGTGGGTTGGGATGTTGGCTTGGGACAAGTACCAAATCCCAGGATAAAGGAAGTTGCGGGGGGGGGACAGGTAGAGAAGGGCTAGGGGGTCACCCTATCCACCACCAGATTTATTTTCCCTGCTTTAGCAGTGGGAGGGAGACGAATTCAGTGTAAAGTTCCATTAATTAGAATCTATACCTGGAAAATGATAACAAATTTATAAATTTTCATTATATAGAATCAGTAGGCAGAATCCATGTGGCCTGAAGTCCAGGACATCTCTGTCAAAAAAACAAAACTAAAGAAAAGAGCCTGGATATTTCTCCTCCCCCTCAGGCATATTTATGTCCTGGCTTTCTCTCAAGGCCTGTGCCGTGTCAGAAACTACAGAGAGTATTTCCCACTATTTGCCTGGAGTGAATTTGCTGTGTCAGCATAGTTCAATTAGCTCTTGACATCCTATTGCACCTTATGGAGAACTTGGGCCAATCTGCACAGCTCTGCCTCCAAACACAATCAACTTGCTTTTCCCTATATATAAGCTGTTCTGGGAAAAGGAGACAAGTAACACTGTTATATCATGAACATATTTATACTACAAGTATTACAGCAAAACAATAATCTATCAATAGAGCCAAAACAAAATTGGGAGTAAGAGTTCACCCTGACATACTTGAAACTATGTCCTTTTACGCTGGGTAAAGTCCTGACCTGTTAGTTTAAAAAAATAATTCTATGTATTGAAAGATCACCGTGCTCATATTTAGGGTGTCAATTCAAAATCAGATGTTAGAATATAAAATCTGATGTAGGTTCACTGTAATTTATTCAAGATGAGGAAAGTATTGCACAAGAATTCTCCATTTCCACCTATTAATTTAAAAAAATAAAAAATCAACACCTTAATATAACTCAGAATGATATGTCTCTCAATGGCAAATTCATATTGCTGATTTATTTATAGTTTTGTTTTTTATACATTATAGCTACCAGATTTGTGTGGGGTTTTTTGGGTGGGGAGTGGGGGTGGCAGTTCTGTTTTCTACCTGAGCCAGTTTTTTCACTAGCTGTATTTCTTCCAATGTGTGTTATTTTGTTTTTGCATTTGTTTAATATATTCTTGGTGCTTTGAGACTGTTTCTTCAGTTTGTTTATTTATTTATTTTAATTTTGATCCTGTCATCTAGGGCAGAGGTTGTCAACCAGGGGGTACTTGGGAAGGTCATAGAGGGTACGCATGGGCAGGTGGGGACAGAGTGCTGTCACCCACCACCCCGTGCTGCTGCCTCCCAGGAGAAGGGCTGGTGGGGAAAGGGGAAGAGGGCAGCAGTGCCCCTCTGCAGGCTTCACAGGTGCTGCATGGCTGGCTGGACATGTTCAGGGGGAAGCTCACATGCATCCGGCCAAGTGCTACCCCACTCCTCACCTTGCTCCGCGTCCAACCACCGTGGCTACACGTAATTAAAAAGGTTGAAAGCCCCTGCTCTACGGTTTGCAATTCTGGATATGGATAATCTATTAGCTGATTAGATAAATGATTCTATACTAAATAATTAGATCGTTCACTTCAAAATTATTATTTAGCGAATGCAAATCCATTGAGCCAAATGATAGCCTCATTGTTAACTGAGTTCAAAGTTATTAATCCACCTCTTAGTTTGTAGAGGGGACACTCCTCAATAACGTGCAACATTGTTTTCACCTCTCCACAAGAGCACAATGTGTTAGCACTTAGGCCCCAGTAGTGTAGGTCAGCTGTGCAGGGGCATTGGCCTGTCCTGAACCTGTTTAGCAGAGACCACTCTTACCATGTTAATTCAAAGGCAGCAAGTTGATGAGTGAGGTTTGTCACAAGAAACTTATTTGTGACTTCCCATGTTTCCCATTCCTTGGCCCAAAGGATATCTTCAGACAGATTTTGATCCAGGAGGCTGCGCCATAAAGGGTGTCATGAGGGAAGGAGGGCTTTGGGTGGATTAAACTGATCATTGTAAAGTGGTAGGTGAGATATAGCACAAATGGTTTTGACCAGTTTTTGAGTGATCATCAGTGGATGGATGTGCGGGGGAGTGATATTTGCAAGGACAGGAAGCCAGGGGAGGGGAGCTGAATGGAGCGTTCCAGTTACGATACACATGGTTGTGTTCAGCTGGGTGTCAACAAGATGTGTGTGTGATGACCTTTGCCAAACAGGTACAGAGCACTCTGCTACTGTATATGATAGGGCAAAAGCTGAAGTCCAAAGCATTGTGGCTACAGATCCCCAGGTTGATCCAGCAAGCGTGGCTAGCATGTTATTTTGGGATTTGACCTTTGCTGCTGTTTTCTTGAAATGTTCCTGCAAGATCAGGGTTCTGTCCAAAGACACTTCCAAATATGTTAGGTATGGATCATGCTTTAGTCTCTGGCTACCCACGTAGATGTTAAGATCTGTTTTGGTGCTGGCCTTGTGGAGGTACAATACACTGGATACAGTCTTGACAGGACTCGGCGTGAGCCATCATGTGGTGCAGTAGTCTGCCAGCTTTGTCGCATCTTCGTTCAGGTTTTAGTGCAGAATATGGAAAGATGGAGTTTGAATGGCACAAGAGATGTCATCAGTCTAGATGAACTTGCGGGATGTGATTGTTGGTAGATCACTCGTGTATAAGTTGAACAGAGTTGGGGCCAGCACTGAGCCCTGTGGAAGTACATGGCCTGTCTCCTCCATGAGCTTGTCCCGTGCCCAAGGTGGACTCTGAATCATTTGTTACAAAGAATCATTTCAATGACTGTAACAACCCAGCTTGGAAGTACTTTTGACAGCTTTAGAAGCAGGCCAGTGTGTCATATTGTATCGTAGGCAGCTATGAGGTCCAGTAGCACTACGCTTCAAAATGAATATGATGTATTCTTTATCACAGAGACTCTTCAAGTTAAGGATGGATGGATGCCTTCCTGACAGATGAACTCTGGTTCCACAGCAATTATTGTAAGACACCTGAGAATCACTAGCTGGGGTTCTATTGCTGTTGGACACCACAGTGATTCAACACAAAGCCCAAAACTCTCCTATCCCTACTCTGCCTCCCCCCTCACCAGCATTAAAATATGAAACTCTAGTGGAACTTCACTTAAAAAATAGATTCCAGGTTTTTCCAATTGAAAGCCTTTTATTTCAAGTCTTTCATTTTATGTTAATAGATTCAAGGCAAAATAAAACTCATCTTCATAAGACAGATCAGAAAGGTGACCTTTCAGGTTGACCATATGCTTGGTGATTTATGCCTGTATTGTAAAGTATATTCCTTTGTATTGCAAACTCTTTCCATGAATGCCATGGTTTTTGTTATGCCTTTGCAGAATGTTAACATTACAAAAAATGCAGGAATCTATTTTGGCCACTTACATGTGGCTGTAGGGTCAGATTTTAACAGATGATGATCATTTGTTAACAAGAACTATCATGTTAACTAGTGGATAAAATGGGAATTCTTGATGAAGAAATTACTTCATTAAATTCCCCAGCAAATACTGCACACAACATACGTTTTTGGATGAGTTTTATGACCATAGCTGACTATTCCTGTTAAGTTATTCACTGTTAAGTTATATGCTGTGCTTTTGCATATTGTTAATACTATAAACAAATATAGGAATTCACTTCGGTCATGTATGAGTTTTAGCGATCATATTGCGTCCAGGAGGTTTCCAACATCATAGTTCCAGAAAAAAAAAATACAGAGGAGTAAGAGGGACCCCTCATTCTAGTCCAGTTTTATGCGTTATGGCATGTTTCTAGTTACCCACATAAAGGCTACATAGCTGTGCTACGGGGTGTTGGATTGGAGCCATTATGAATAAGAACATCACTCATTACAGCAGTCAGAGATGTGAAAGGGGCTGGAACCAACACTTCTAATGGGATTTTTGTTTGTTTCCAAACTGCAGCCTTATAGAGCAGTAAGGCTTTCTGATAGGCTTCTAAAACAAAATGATGTGGCTAGAAAGGAGCATGAGTGAATGTTCAGGTAGCAGCACCCTTTGTAGAGATATTGGTCATTAAACTAGTCATTACCGAGTTGCAAATATATATTTTTTACTTTACCTCTTTTTATAATTCCAGAATCTAAGGGTGGCACTTAATACCAAACAAGACTTTATTCTCAATATTACTACTGATATGTTAACAAAATGATGTGGCTAGAAAGGAGCATGAGTGAATGTTCAGGTAGCAGCACCCTTTGTAGAGATATTGGTCATTAAACTAGTCATTACCGAGTTGCAAATATATATTTTTTACTTTACCTCTTTTTATAATTCCAGAATCTAAGGGTGGCACTTAATACCAAACAAGACTTTATTCTCAATATTACTACTGATATGTTTATAGCCTGATAAGAGTGTGCCCACGACTATGTCAGGTGCTCACAATGTGTTGGAGCTGTCCCTATTACACTGCTTTGCTATGATATCATCTTCTCAGCTTGCCCCTGCTGAGCATCTGTCCCACAGATACTTGTGGCCTTTTCCTCAGGCACCTGCTGAAATAGATGATAAAAAAAATGTACTGCAGTTTTAAATCTGAGGTGCTCATTAATCCAAGCTCTATTTTTTATATAGCAGCTGACAGAACATCGCAGACATCCTTCACATTTTTAGCACTGCTTGATGAAGAATCTATATGAATTCCACCTTCATACATTTTATTCTGGCCCTGACATGTGTACACCATCAGGTGCTGAGGCTGCTCAGTCTTCCATGGTAGCAAGTAGCATTATATCTTACCTATGGCATCTGCACTTTTAGCCAGCTGTGCTATGTATTTTCCATGGCCATGAAAGTTACAACACACAGTTATCTGATGCATGAAAGCAAAGAAAAAAATCCTGGAAAGCTGTCTTTCTCCCCAGATATGCACTGGAGCCTGGAGAGGAGGACATCTTGTCCACAATGATGGGTGATTAGTTCGGGAATTACACGCACACCATAACTAACCAGATCAGAAACATGGAGTTCATCTCAGGGTAGCAGAAATGAAGAGTGCTGTTCTGAAGGGATTATCAGCCATGGTGTGCAAACTTCAGGGTGAACAGGGGATGTGTTTGGAGTCCCAAACTCTGGGGAAAGCGGTGGTGATAGCCATCTGGAAATTGCCAAACCTCAGTTGTCTCCAGCTGATTGCCAACCTCTTGTATGTGAAGAAGTCAGGAATGGTGTCAGGAAGGTCTGTCTGACCCTCAAAAACAGGAGGATGTTCTAGAGGTGGAGGAGTTGCAGCCTGGTACACTCAAGGGTCATGTGCGCCAGGGTCTCCCTCTGCCTGCAGAAGGGGCAGGAGATCAGGATGCCTGTGAAGCTTGCCACATACATGCCCATGGTAACAGCTTCATGGAGGAGCCACCAGCTGAGGTTGTAGCAAAACCCCCAGTTTTTCTTTTTTAATACATATATATCTATATGATAGATAAATATGATAGATATGCATTCCCTTCCCTTCCCCAGTTATTTCTGGCTTTTCTGTCTCTCCCTCTCTATTCCCTATAGACAATCATAAGCGAGCTCAGACTTAGGATAAGCTTTAACATTTTTATTTTGGTAGCAAGTTTTTGGTTTTGGATATCCACTATTTTATATTGTATAATAATTAGGTTTGTATTGATTTTTACGGTTGCATATTGTATCATCATTTTTGTATTGATTTTTATTGTTTCACATGGATATTGTATGGTTTAGGCCTGTGTTTGTAAGTGAACCAAAGTCATGTCAAGTTTCCATTTTATATGTCAAGCCTCCATCTTTTGTCCTATGCCTGGGCATCCCATGTTGCAACTCCATGATTCATTGTACCCTTCCCATGTAATTTGGTTCCCGGATGAATGAGAGTGATTGGGAATGATTGTAATACAATTGTAGCAGGCCTCTACTGAATGGCCTGTAATGACCGGGCCATCACCTCGCATTGATTCATCCAGGAACCATGGATCTCACCCACGAACGGAGACAAGAACCCAGCATTTGAAAGACAAAAGACCCTGCAGAACCAGCAACTCTACCATTGTACCTCACCATTACAGACACCCAAAACTGCACATCCCTGCATGAAGCGCACATGCTCAGTATGCCAGGGGCTGACCCTTGCCTGGGCATGCCTCCTGTCACTAGGGTCATACAAGGTCTGCCCCTATAAAAAGGGGCAGTGAAGACAGACCCAGTGGGATGTCCTCTCCATCTGGACCAGCACCATGCCACACCACCTATCCACCCAGAGGCCTTGCCGTTGACCCCCACTCTGGACAACAGCTACTGGACAAGGACCCCTTTGTAGCCTGGATAGGTAGCTATCACCCCATCTCCCTTCAACCAAGGAGTTGGACTCTGCTTCTCTTGCCTACCTGGACTCTAGCCCTTCTACTGAATCTCTTTCTCCTGCTGCCAGTGTGTGTGTGTTCCAGCCTGGATAGGTAGTTATCACCCCATGGGGCTGTGTAGTGTGTTGTCTGTTTAATAAAACTGTTATTTGGACCCCTAAGTTGGGGTTTGCTTTCTATGCTTTGGCCCTTCTCCAATCTCTGCTCCTCACCCCTCTAACTTCTGTCTCATTTCTCCTTTTCCTGCTTTTGGCTCACTGCCACCTCTAACACCTGTCCTGAGCTCCTCTCTGCCTCCAAACCCCCTGTTTCTTGCCACTATCTTATCCACACTGTTTTTTTTCCATTTTCCCTGAGCAACCAGGTTTCTGCCTCAGTTTCTTTCCTGGCATGTCTCCTCCTTGCCACCACTTATCTGCCCTGCCCCAATATTTTAGCTGTTTGCTTCAGTTTCCAGTCCCAGTCTACCTTAAGTAAACCCAAGCCTCAATTCTTTAGCCAGCTTCTCTGTAGTCCACTGGTTCTAATCCTGGTTCTGGCAACTTTCACTCCTTACACTGTAACTCTTTCTTTCTCTTACCTGAACCTTCCTCCAAGTATCCCAGGTACCCCAAGCACACACATACACGCTGTACCATCCAATTGAGGAAATTACCCATGTGTATGTGTATGTGGGTTGTATGCGTGTGAACTGGTGAGTGCCTGTCTCTGTGTATATATATGTATATACATACATATGTAAATGTGTGTGTATATATATATATGGCATTGTGTGCATGTTATACAAATTAGTGATCTGTGTCTAATTTTTGGGGTGTATAGTGCATGTGCTTGAATTGATGATAGGTATGCAAGTGCCTAGTCTAGTTTGGATGTGTATGTGCCTGAGCTGGAAGTGTGTGTCTGTACGTACCCAATTGATTTGTGTGCTTGTGTATGTGCAATTGTGTCACACCCTCCTGTCTAACAGTGCAATACTGAGATCCTGAGACTTGGCCTGACCCCACAGGGCAACAAGGTCGCCAGTGGATCATGGTATGAGGGCTCCTGACAGTACATAACCCTGAGCTTTTATATTGTTGGGGCCAGCACAGGGCAAGTTTTTATACAGGAGCTCCTATAGGAGGAGCTATAGCTCCTCCTGCCTTCTGATCTGAGGGGCAGGGTCATTTTGCCCTAAGTGGAAAAACGTGTAACACACCAAAGTGCATGTCCAGGCACATGCACTGTGGCAAAAATCCCAAGCAAAAATTTGTGCCGCTCCTATTTGAACTGCTGCAAGTGCACGTGACTATATGTGTGGGCGTGCCCCTGGGGACTACTCCTTTTCTCTCTGTCCATCCTGGGACCTTCTCTCCATGTCTGCAATGGACTACTTTTGTGACACTCACCACATCTCTCATAGCCTCTCTTTTTGTCTTGAGGCTCCTTCAGCTGCACTAGCAACAAAAAGGTTGCAGGCTAAAATCCAACACTCCCAGTTTCTCCTGGGCACAGGAATAAGTTACCTTTGGGAAGAATATCCCACCACATAACTACTTCCATAATTTTTCACAAATTTGTTTCTCTCCTCTGTTACTGGCTTTCCTCTAGGCCTATTAATGTCACTTTAGTCCAATGTTTAAGGACATTAGCTGTCTAATTACACACATACTTACACATATATGCAATTTTTATTTTATATTATATCATGATAATTAGGCATCACAGTATATTACTTGGCTGATTTCAGAGGAGCTCTTCCATAGGCCATCTTTTACTTTCCGAGGTAGATCCTTGACTACCTGGTGGTTGAAATAACCCAATATATGACTAAAGAATGCAATATTGCAATATTTATAGACAATGCGTTGATAATATATTTCACATAGGTTATTACAGGCACCAGGAAATTCCTCAAAAAATATATAAAATATCTTAGTTTTACAAAGTTCAAAGAGATATTTTTCTGCTTAACAGCCTTTTCAATGCTTGCTTTACTTCCTTATTCCTCAAACTGTAGATCAAAGGGTTCAGCACTGGAGACACAAGTGTATAGAATAGGGAAAGCAGTTTGTCATAGTTGAGTGAGTAGAAGGATTTGGGCCTTAGGTAAGTCACAATGCCAGATCCATAAAACAGAGTGACTACAATGAGGTGGGAGGAGCAGGTGGAGAAGGTTTTTCTCCTACTCTCAGCTGATGGTATCTTGAGGATGGTTTGCAGAATACAAGCATAGGACATGAGGATGAGCATGAAGGGCACCATAATGAAGATGATAGTGACAGCATAGGTGATGATTTCATTCCTGTAAGTGTTCACACAGACAAGCTTCAGCAGAGGAGGCAGGTCACAAAAGAAGTGGTTTACTCTATTGAGGCCACAGAAGGGCAATGTGAATGTTGAAGTTGTCTGCCCCACACCGACCAGCACACCCACGAGCCAGGACACAGCTAAAAGCTGGAAGCAAACTCTCCGACTCATCATGGTCATGTAGTGCAGAGGGTGACAGATGGCCACATAGCGGTCATATGCCATGGCAGCTAGCACAAAACACTCTGTGATCCCCAAGAGGGTAAAGAAATTCAGCTGCATGGCACAGCCCAGAAAGGAGATCCTGTTTTCTTTGGAGAAGAAACTCAATAGCATTTTGGGAATTGTTGAAGAGGTGTAACTGATTTCCACACAGGACAGATTTCTGAGGAAGAAATACATGGGGGAGTGAAGGACAGGGTCTACCAGGGTGATCACAATGATCAAGATGTTTCCCCCTAAGTCAACGATGAACATAAGCAATATTAGGAAGAAAAAGGTGGCTTGGACTTCGACGATGTTTGAGAAAGGCTCAAAGAAGAAGTGTGTCACAACTGAGCAGTTCTCACCAGCCATTTCCCATTCTTGCTTTTCATCTGTAGAGATAATAAAATCATCATGGACTAATAAGGTAGATGAACTGCCACAGGCGAAACTAGGACTTTGAAAAGCAGGGTACAGGGGGTGTGGTGCATTGTGACATAACACAATACATACTTTTTTCTGTGATTAAAAGGAAACAAAAAGATTTACTAACATGCTGGAGGGCAAGGGCTATAACTGTTACTTCCAGCCTGGCCATAGACAGTGTTGCTCCATGCACCCCAACAGGAATCACCTAAACACTCCATCATGGCCCCAAACTGCTCTTCAGTGCTCTTTATGCATTGTCCCTGCCTCCACTGTCAACTGTTATTCCACATATCTGCACAGTCAGCTCCACCTCATCGTGCCCCTAAACCATAAAAACCTACTGTCTCATGCTGCACTGAGTACTACCCTGCCCCTTCACTGCCCTCACAGACCCACTGTATCCTGCACAGTTTCATCCCCATCATGCCTCACTCCTTTGTACTATCACCATCTCCCTCACACCCTCCCCTGCCCCTCTGAAGGTTTGAACTTCACTGTGGCCCCTCACACCCCCTGTGACTCTCTCACTCAATCCCTCTTCCTCTCAAGACCCCATTTTACCCCCATCCCTCTCCAACCCCAAACCCCATCTTCCCCTCACTTCTCACCCCATAATAACCCAACCATTCCTCACCTCTCTACTCCACAGCCCTCCCTCCCTGCAAAAAACACCCTGGTTACTGCTCTAGCCCCTCATGTTCCCTGGGAACACATTTCTTTACTCAGGGAGATTGACCCCTCTCATCCACCTATGTCTGACTATATGTCTCATTGTACCCCTGGTTCAACTCTTGCAGCATCCATCCTCTCCTGCAAGGAAGAACTCAGGAAAAGATCACTGCAGCAACTTAACTGTTTGCTTCAACTTTGCAATCCCTCCTGCCACTGCACAGCTCCTCCTGCCTTCAGCCCTGCCTCTACCTCTCCTGTCTCTGACTTGCTTTAGGTTTGAGTCTCTTAGGAACAAAGCCTCCCAGTACAGGTTCTTGGATATCAGGACACCTTTATTGGATGCACTGGGAGTGAGTAGAGAAACATTACCAAGAGTAGGTAATAGACTGAATAATTGTAGAAGAAAGAAGAGTTTGATTAGAGGAAGATTGAGAAAGAGCCCATACAAAATAGATAATAAAGAGACATGAAGTCAGTTGACACCCTCAGTTCTATCTGAATAGAAAGGCTGTTGTCCCTGTTGAGTGGTTTGTTTTAAACATCCGTTGGAGCAGGACTGCACCAGTAACCTCCCCCCACCTCTGGACCACACCATCACACCCCTCAGGGTCTACTCTTCCCACATAGTTCAGAAGGAAAATTCTAACACGCATTAACAAGGATCACAGCGGCCCATTCAATCACAATAGCAGTATCTACAAAAACCTTTATTAAAAGGAAGATGAAATACCGGCCAACATTTCCAGTAGGATATTGTATTCAGTTAATCATTCCAGCTAATGATAAAAAATATATATTCCCTTTGCCAATTTAATATTCTTTCTCTACCCTACTATGCTTTACACCAGAGGAATGCAGATTTTATAAAACAAATTACTCCTAAATTCTCTCTCACACGGTGAAAGTAGGATCGGACTTTTTCTTCATCCACACACTCTTATGCTTTAACTATCTGCTACCTGCTCTCTGTCTCTCTCTAATAGTACACACCAGATACCACTTTAATAAAGCATCTTAAGGGATTTGGCTCAGAAAATTTCAGTGCAGTTTAAAGTATACCTGTACTACATAGTTTTGAAACTCCCAGCTCTAAATAATGAATAAATAATAATCCCTGTATTATTCCTTAGAACAGTTTTATTCTAAGAAAAGAGTATCACTCATCAGGGAATAATTCTGTTACATTCTTTTCAGGTGTGTGCATTATTTTTTTATGAATACTAAATTAATCAAAGTTATTTGACATCAGAATCAGGCACTCATTTCACTGATGGATGTGTTCCTACACTGCTCTGCACTCACAATGTCAATGTATTATTGACTGAAGAAGGTGAATGGCAATGAATAAATGTAATGAATGGAAAATGTACACTACATTTTTAAATATATGTTTTAGTATAATCAGATTTTCAATCATACCTGTTGCTGGAAGATTACATTCAGTAATTCTGAAGAAGCCAATACTCAACGCAGAAGCATTTTAATTCTTGTGTGTGTCCTGTGGGACCAGCTCTCTCATGAATCCTTGTAAGTGCATGACACAATATTTTTAATATTTTTAATTCTCTCTCTTATTCCCTAACCTCTAAAAAAGGGCTTATGGAAAATTGTCCACTGAAGCAATTTTAAGTGGGAAATTGGATTTTTAAATGTACCATTTTTTAAAATGTTCTGTTTTGGAAATTGGAATGACATTTAGCTCTAAAATACTGCAGTTTATAATAATTTTCAGGTTTTTACTTGTTCAATGTTCAAAATTCTCCATTGTTTATTCATACTCTGAAATATATATATTTAAAATATTCATGATATAAATATTATTTTAATTATTTTTTCTTCAATTCCCTGCCCCACACCCTCAACACACTTACATGGAAACAAAGAAACAACCAAAAATGCAGAACAATATATGAGCAGTTCTTAGAAAATTATAATATTTACCTAAATTCTGCTCTCAGACTGGTATAACTAGTGAAGAAATCTGCTGAGAAGAAATCTGCTGAGGTCAGTGTACCACAGCAGGCCTCAGGAACCCTTTTGTTATTAAGGTTTTGAGCACAGATATTATAGTGTTTCTTCAAAACAGTCCCACCAAAATACATTTTCTCATTCCCAACTTACAATGAGGTTGTTTATGGTGAGGCCTTCAAATAGTTTTGATGTACCACTGCTCCCACTGGCTTCAATTAATGTAATTTTTTTAGGGAAAAATAGGTATGTCTGCACAAGAGTCTTTGAGCACATTACACTAAATATATGCATTAGTGTGGTGGGCAAATCCTGTGCTAATGCTCTAATGCACCGTAGATTTAGTCTAATGCATGTTAACATCACTAAAAAGTGTACATCTGTGCTAAAGTGCAGTAACACCAGTTACAGTGCATTAAATTTAATGTGTTCCAGCTATGGTGCATTAATGAATGTGTAGATGCACTCAGTATGGGAGTAACATTAATAAAAGAACTTAAAGACCAAATAGGGACTTTAGCAGAACTGAAGCAACAGCATTCCAGATGGAGATTTTCAGAAATCTGACAAATTTCACCAGCAAATCTCTAAAGCTTTGTAACTCCATGTGTCCAGAGGTTCTGTCACTTTGCCTGAATTGAGCATCTTAGTGCTTGTCTAATGCCTAAAGACAGTTAAGTTTTACAGACTAGCTGTTCCTGATCATGAGTCCTCTTTTGTGCCTGATCAAATTGGCATACTCAGAGCACACTTAACACCCAGTTACAGAATAGCATATTAATTTTGGCACTCAGAACCACTATCACTCAGAAATAACAATGATAGTAGTGCTAGACTCATGCTTTATTACCAAGTAGCTAAAGCACTCATCCAATCAATGGGATTCATGGGTCTGATAGCTATCATACCCTAAGAATGATGAAATCTTCATTTACCATATCCCAGGAAAATACCAACTTGATCAGGGGAGGAATTAGATAATGTCAAGGTTGCTTTTTGTCCATCTCATTGAACTGGGCCAATGTGCTGCCAAAAGTGAAAAATTCAGAAGGCCAGAGAGAAAGTAAGCAACATTTTGGTAGTGCCCCAAAGTTATGAGCTATTGCAAATGGGGAACATTATTAGATAGTCATACAGGAAAAACTGGATAAGTAGATTTTTAAGAACCTGAACTTAACATACAGAGTTTCTCAGGCTTCAAAAGCAGAAAAGCTGTCTAACAAACAGGGACACACAGTCTGAGAAACTGGGGGCTTGTACCATACTGTCCCATAACATGAGACGAGGTGGCACCAGCTTGCAAGGTGGTATGACTAACACACAGAGACCAACCAGCAACAGCCATGGATCAAGAGTCAAGGAGTCATCAGGAGGAGGAAAGTATACAAAAGCAGAGACTTTAGAGTAACAAAGGGTCTCTCCCCATTCTCCTCCTCCCAAAGACAGGCTCTGAGAAGGGGCCCAGGTTCAGGGTCCATGAAAAGGGTCCCCATCCTTGGGAGGTGTCCCTGAGGCTGCTACGGACAGGGGGCACACTACTAGCCTGTCTCATCCACCCCACTGGGTGGTGGGTGTGGGCCTCAGCATCCCACCCCCAGGCTGCTGGCATGCTGACATCTAACATCTGTGTATCAATACATTTGCCTAGTATTGAATGGAAGGGTTGTGCTTGGTCTGAGGGTGGATGAGTTCCACACCTCCCTCCCCACTGCAACAAGGCATCTGGGTCCTAAAGCCAGAGCCAAAAGAGTGGAGGAACAGAAATGCTTTGAAATATAGTAGTGCAAAGTGCAGAGTCCTAAATATAAGCACAAAGAACAGAATTCTATATTAGTTCCTGGACTCTAATGTGACATTTGCACAGATTTCAGGTATCAACAGCTGCATCTACAGGAGGTGCTGACTGCCAGTAGCTTGTTACTACTGCACAGCAGTGTTGCATGGCACAAAGCATGATGCGATGTTACTGCACAATAGTAATGAACTACCATGCGGTTAGCATCCCCTAAAAGCCATTTGGTGATGCTACTATACAATAACTCCAGTTACTGCACAGTCATTTAGTACTTGTGCTTAATAATGACTGCACAGTAATGACTTTAGTACTTAGTAATGACTGCACAGTTAGCATTTCATGTAGACATGGCCTATATCACCCAATGGTATTCTACTTTGCCTCACATAATAATGGCCTAAGGTGTATATACATTATTGAGTGCCATATGCACTTAGGCGACTATAGCTCCATCCTACGTGGCTAAGGGTGTTCCAACTGCACATGCATACAAATGATTGAGAGATACCTCAGAAGCATGTAAATCTATTTAATCTCCACTGCAATATAACTAGACAAGAAAGTAATAGAAGTACAGTACCAGGGCATTTGTAGTGCCCTCATCTCCTCTGCTTTTACCCATGGGCATGTTATAGGGTGTCCTTGGTATTTGTGTAGTTGTATGTGAGGATATGAAATGTAAATATGGAAGATTCCTTGGGTCAATGATTGCATGTGAATACAGAGGAGTGAAATCAAGAGCCCAGGAACCCCGTTTTATTCCTATGCTCCTTTTTTATTGAAAGAGTGAAACTAGCAAATCAATCAAGAAAGTAACATGGAGCCAGAGGTAGTACAGGTAGGATGGTGATTGACTCTTGGTGCATCTACATGTGACACTCCATTGCCATAGCAACATACTACAGTGATGTAGCATTGGAGGGCACAAATGACAACTCTGCAGCTATGTCACTGTGTCAACACGCTCCCTCAGGATAGCACATCGCTATAGTAACATAGTGGCTAAAAATAACCTTGTCCCACTGGCATTGCACAGTAATGGCTGTTATTGCTCCGTCATGTGGTACTGAATAACAGTGCCGTAACAACAGCACTATAGGGGCATGTGTAGATGCACTCTCTGTGGCTCAAATTGGTTGCTATTTTGGAGGGAGCTATTGTTTCCACTCTCATTTATACAGTCTGCATTATAGTCACTGAACAAAGCTGCATAAACAGCCTTGGGCTGCCTTTTAGAGTTCTGCTTGCTCCAAATACCCTATTTGTTTGGCTCCCCTCTTCAAGGGGAGTGGCCAGTTGGAAGACATGACCCAGTAGTAGTCAAACAAATGAAGTGTAATTCAGACTTAGCTGCAGGTCATCAGTAGCCTGCCAGGTGCCTTCACATCTGAATCTCAGGTAAGATGTTTTCAATAGCTATAGTTTAGATCTCTCTCCACTTGGAAATTGACTAATGTATATAACTGAGGTTTGTACCAACTTCTAGGAATAAAAAGCCCATTGCTAATTCAGGGTCTCTTAAATTAATCTACTTCCAACAGGAACAGAATTTGGGATTTAAATAAGTGATAAATGCATTATTCAATTTGCAACACAGCTTCTAAGATGGCAGCTTAATAAGGGTGGGAAGATAGGTGTCTCACTAGAGTATCGGGAAGGGTGCCCATCTTTTGTCTAATAGCCTAGTTGTGGCAAAGTCACACAGGAAGTGGGTTCTGACTGTTTGAGAGGCCATATGAAGCTGTACTACCCATTTGCAAGGAAAGTGGGCTAACCGATTGGCTAGGGTGGCACATTTATCACCTCTCCAGTTAAAACAAAGTGTCCTGGGAAAGAATGGAGGGAAGGACCCTGAATATAAAAGGAAAGTTACAGGGAATAGAACAAACAGGAGGGCAAAGAAACAAACATAAAAGTTAAAACAAAAAAAGCACTCACCCACAGCACAAGCCACGGCGCAGCGGGAATGGGGAGAGAAGCCCGCATGGCTCATTAGCCATGTCTTTTTCCAGCTGAGGTTGGCTGATGACATCACCAGCACTCACTGGTCAGCAGGAGTTAAAATGGCTGACGGCAGAAGGAAGGAAGAGGAGAACAGATCCCAGGGGTGTACAGCCACAGGACCCATTCTGGGAATCCCTCAGGGAGGAAGGAACACCAGATGAGAAGCCAGAGGAGGCTCCTGATGCTGGTATTGGCAGCGGTGGCAGGGAATGGCTTGACAGTGCAGGAGATGAGCCAGAAGCAGCCCCTGTAGTCAGCAAAGGCAGCAGCAACAGGGGAAGCAGAGAAGGGCATGTGAAGACACACACCAAAGCAGGTGGGAGTATGGGGAACAGTTGGGAGAAGGAGGAATTTTCCCCATTGGGAGAGTCACGGCAGAACCAGCAGAAATGGCTATGGAGGAGCAGGGCATCTACCCTGAATACAGAAAGTAGCCAGGCATACTCAGCCAGGTAGCCAGGCGACCCGGATTGTGACGCTCAAGAAGGGAGGGAAGTAGGGCAGCACCGGGCTCTGGGAAGAAGTAGAAAAGGGGGAAAATAAGACCTGAGCAGGAGGTCATGGGTACACGGCCCCAAGTAGGTGTCATCCCCTAGCTAGTCCGTAGGGAACTAGGCAGCCGGTACCCTGATGTAAGGGACCAGAGAAGGGTGCTACCCGGATTCCCAGTGATACAGTAAACATGTTGTTTTGTGTTTTTCTTTTGTGTTGTTCTGTTGTGTTTCCCCGTGTGAAGGGGTTGAGAGATAGGAGTGGCCAATACAAATAGAATAATTGGTGCAGGGCCCATAGGGATTCAGTCCATAGGGAAGGAGTCCACTCTAGGGCAAGAACAGGTTCCACAATTGGTACCTTCCAATACAGACAACCCGGGATGGGGTAAGTGAATCGGCCTCAAGAGCTGATACCCAGGACAGGAAGGGACTCGAGACGCCCCACAGCTATATGAGAAGGGGAGTGTGACCAAGAAGACTGAGCGGTCCATCAAGGTAGCGTAAGGTTGGGGTGTAGAGGTGGCGGAGCCCCTCAAGTGACTGTCAGGTGGACCGCATGCCGCAGAAATACCCAGGGTAGTCAGCCCTCCACTGGGAAACATTCAAAGTCGTGGCAGGAAAGATAGGGGAAGACTACTCTAGGATTGACCATCTACTCAGCAATTTATGGGAGTCTGCAAGGCATACACCACCCATTGCTTGAACCAAGGCTACACGTGACTGGGTGTTTAAGACGCAGCGGTCACACAAGGCTACCAGGCAACCAAGAGTGCAAGTCACATAATCATAAAAGTAGGTCTGGAAAGGACCTGAGCAAGTCACCCTTTAATCAACACAGCAGCATCCCTATCTAAGCCATCCTAGACATATCACTGGGAGAGAAGAAAGAAA
>NW_005842904.1:7951-8929 GCF_000455745.1 Alligator sinensis | reverse complement strand
CTGGAACATATGCACAGCAGAGCTTACTCTGTCCAAAAAGAAGCAGCAGCACACCCACACAAAGGGCAGGTCTTATTCACTCCATGAAAAGGCAGTGCTTTGAATCATTTTCAAACTAGATTAAAATATTTTAAAATCAGAAGAATATTAAAACCATAGATTTTCTCCCAGTAATCCCGATGTCAAGACCACATGCTGTTTTTGAACCTGAATATGTGATAACATCATGGAAATAACAGGTAATGATGATACACAACCAGATATCCCTTAATCTTAACAAGGATGAATGCCATTTACCTGGACATATTCTGTAGGTCATATTTTATGCAATTTATAAAATATTCACAGCATAAAATGGATTAATTAAAATGCAGGAACCTGGTCATATAAAATGAGGCTCCTACAAAAACTGATCAAATTATAATCATAAGTGTATGAAGCAGCTAGCATTCACTTGGGATTTGGATTCAGCCAATTTGGGGGACATTGATTCAATTTGGTGATTTGAAACACTGTTCCGATTCAATTTGGCTGAATCTGATTCAGAGATTTGGCAGAAACCTAATCTCCAAATCTCTGAATCAGCCAGGCCAGGCCCATTCCCCACCCAATCTCCCAGCCTGGCAATGGCTGTCCTGCCCAGCCCAGCTCTGCACAAGCCCCCGACCACCGCTCTCATTCCCCTAGCCCTCCCATGGGTGCCCCGCCCAGGCCAACTCCGGCCCTTTAAGAACAAAAAAACCCAGATTCTCCTCTGCTGCTGGAGGAGGGGGGGGGCAGGGGGCTTGTCCCTGCTGTCCCGCACTGCCCCACACCACATAGGAGGCTCTGCATGAGCCCCCAAATCCCTGAGGCTGCCACAGGAGTGGTGAGTCGCGGGGCTTTTCTTTGGGTTTTTTGGCTTAAGGGGCCAGAACTGGCCCAGCAGGGGCACCTGTTGGGGGTCTTGGGGAGTGGGGGGGTTGGGGGGCTTGTGGA
>NW_005842904.1:4999-7900 GCF_000455745.1 Alligator sinensis | reverse complement strand
TCCATCATCCTCTCCCTCCTCCCCCAGCCTCCCCTTCCCGCCCCCTGCTTACCATCTTGGAGTCAGCTGCAGCTCCCTGCTGCAGCCACCAGGGGCTGCCCAAATCATCAAAGCTTTCCAAGTTTTTTCTGAAGATTCAGAGAGCTTTGAATCGATTCAGACCTTTAAATTCTGAATCGAATTGGCCCCCTGATTCGATTAGGATTTGGAGGTTCAGACAACAAATCGGGCCAAATCTTCTCTGAATCAAGTCATCACCCAAAGCTTTGCACAGCCCTAAATATAATGACATTTCCCCAGGAGCACATAAGATATTTCCCCTCATACCTCTAAAAATATACAGGTACTCCTCACTTAACGACCTACCTGTTTAATGACCGCGCGGACTTAAGACCAGCGAGAACTGGCCGTAAGTACGAGAACTTTGGTCATGGAAACAGCAGTGCGGCGTCTCAAGCCAAGGCACGCAGTATCAAGGGGCGGCTCCTCGCTTATCGACCAATTCGCTTAATGACCTAGTCGCAGGAACAGAACTCGGTCGTTAAGTGAGGAGTGCCTGTAGTTTTTTGATTTTGAATCTCATCTTTGTTTGCCTTGTGTTTCAAATACCACAAAATTGATTCCAAGATTTATACCTGGATTAAAATGAGAATTAAAAGAAGATTGAAAAGAAGATTTAAGACCTCCTAGATTCTTTTCTTTTCTTTCTCCAGATTAGTGTTCAGGAAGAAGAGTTAAATCAACAGCCCTGAGTACTGGTGTTCTATATCTGCATAGCAGATATAGACTTAGCTTCAGCTAGGCAAATATTCTAACTATTCATATCAGTAATACTGAAACTCCCTCTGTAGACAGCAGTGAAATTCATGTTCCATGGACAATCCAAGTTTGCCTATTTAGGATTCCAAAAAAAGGTCGTTTGCTGCTCAGTGGGTGGGGATCCAAATCACTCCCTTTCATTTCACATCAAGAGCCACTTCTCCTTTCTGTTGTAACAATTACAAACAAGTGGTCATCTCAAGTTTCCTGACGTGCATTCTTTTTCTGTATCACGTTAACTCAGTCCTTCAGAGCAGAGGCAAATATAGAATGTTGCAAAAGGTTTTACCAGTTGCCCTAATGGGCAATCTGTATGAAATGCTTGCCTCACCAGTGATACATCACATACTCCGAGTCTAGCTAGAAGTATGAAGACTCTGTCACACATACAAGTTGTGTCACTAACTGCTTCCATTACATATGATAAATGTCACATTTTTTTTTTGCATTGTACTCAAACAAACACATGAACACATACTTCTATGAACATGTATACAGGTGGATCCAGAATTGTAAAAATGGGGGTGTGAGAACAGTGACTGGCACTGCAGGGGTGGCTGCATTTCACCCTCCCAGCCTCCCCTCTACATACTGGGGTAGGCAGAACTTACCATGCAAGCAGCAACCAGGGACTTTTTCAAGTCCTCAAATGAGGTAAGAATCCCCTCCTCCACCCAACTATTGGCAGCATCTCCCTTTCCCTCCATGTTCAATTGCACCTCCCCTCCCATCCCTTTCTCTCATCATTCTTATTGCTTATGTCTTTGGGCTCAGCACCTGCCACATCTGCTGTCCCATTTGTTCGTGTCCTACTCCAACCAGGGCTGGGAACCCGGGCTTGACCGAGGACAGTGGAAGCAGCAGGTGCATTCCCCGTTCTTAGACTGGCATTTTCTCTTTGGAGGGTGAAGAGTATCCAAGGGGACCAAGCAGGGAGGGGGCATAAGAATTGGTATGAGAACCTGGAATGGAATTGACATAATTGTTTAAGGCAGCAGAGTAATCAACCAACCTACAATTGCCAAGCAGCCATCTTTTAAGCTAAAACAGGAATGGGAGAGCTCTCCTTCTCCTCCTCCTTCTCCATCTAACACATACTAGTCATGGATTTGTGTCTACAGTTTTCTGACTGGCATATTCACAGTGTTTATAGATAGCTGCATATCTGCTTATCCAGTGCACAGCCTCCTCTGCATGCTCAGCACATGCATGTTTACTTATGTGTCCACACTATGTAGGTAATAGAGAGTACTAGAATAACAAATTGTGCATAAGTGCCAAACAAGCACTTAAATGCTTGGAAAAATGACATTCCGGTGCACAGAGGGAAACAAAATTCCACCCGTTATGTTCATTAAAATAATATGAGAATATAAAGAGCCCTTTCGAGGGACCTTCAGAAGGAGATGGGCACATAACTCCCCAGTTGTTTGTTTTTTAAATCTCATCCAAGTTCTGCTCTTTGTGCTGGTGTTAGCCTTCTACATGGTGGACCTCCTGTGGAACACACTGATAATTATCATCACAGTGACCCAGCCAATTCTTCATGCACCCATGTACTTTTTCCTCACGAACTTGTACTTCTTGGACTTGGGCTTCACCTCTGCTATAACCCCCAAACTGCTAGTGAGTCTGCTCTCAGAGATCCAGATAATCTCCTTCACAGGCTGTGGTGTTCAGATGTTTTTCTTTCTTCTCTTTGGCCTCACAGAGTGCTGTCTGCTCTTTGTCATGGCATATGATTGATATGTGGCTATATGCAGACCCCTGCAATATACTCTCAAGATGAACCAGAAGGTTTGCACACAGATGGCTGCTTTTTCATGGACTATTGGGATACTAGTAGCTTTTGGACAAACAATTTCAATGTTTACTCTGCCTTACTGTGGTTCCAATCGAATTAATCATTTCTTTTGTGACATTTCCCCTCTGCTGAGACAAGCCAGCACTGACACCTACAGGAATGAAGTTTCTGTTGCCACAGTCACCATTGTCTTCATTCTGGTCCCTTTTTTGCTCATTCTCTTGTCCTATATCTTCATCATCTCCACAGTCCTCAGGATGCCCTCAGTAGAGAGCCAA
>NW_005842904.1:0-4569 GCF_000455745.1 Alligator sinensis | reverse complement strand
GGATAACCTGGAGAGAGTCCAGAGAAGGGCCACTCGTATGGTTAAGGGCCTGCAGACCAAGCCCTATGAGGAGAGACTAGAGAAACTGGACCTTTTCAGCCTCCGCAAGAGAAGGTTGAGACGCGACCTTGTGGCTGCCTATAAGTTCATCATGGGGGCACAGAAGGGAATTGGTGAGTATTTATTCACCAAGGCGCCCCCGGGGGTTACAAGAAATAATGGCCACAAGCTAGCAGAGAGCAGATTTAGATTGGACATTAGGAAGAACTTCTTCACAGTTAGAGTGGCCAAGGTCTGGAACGGGCTCCCAAGGGAGGTGGTGCTCTCCCCTACCCTGGGGGTCTTCAAGAGGAGGTTAGATAGGCATCTAGCTGGGGTCATCTAACCCCAGCTCTCTTTCCTGCCTATGCAGGGGGTCGGACTCGATGATCTATTGAGGTCACTTCCGACCCAAACATCTATGAATTTATGAGTCTATGAATCTATGAAATCAATAGGAAGGAAAACTTTATTTCAAGGTCAATGAGCATGAGATGTTGATTCTCATTAATAACACATAGAGGGTCTTAGCTGATCTGTCTTCGGTAATTTATGAATTAGGGTCAACATGGAGATTCCATATGAAGGTCAGTGTCAGACTGCTTGCTCCAAGACTCAAGTTGTGTCACAAGTAACGAGAAATGTTGGATTGGGAAAGATTTGAGACAAGATTTTGGGAACAAATTGCTGAATTTAATTTCACCTAACAGACAGGGTCCTGTTTCTGAGTTACCCAGGTAGGGTTTCAAAGCATTTCTGAGTGAATGAGTGTCCATATTATAGGAAAAGGCTCACACTCCACACACAGACATACACACACGCATATATATAAAAAATTATATATATATACTTTTTGGAATGGAGGTATGTATATGTCCAAAGTGGGTAGTATACCACTCCAGCACTTCAGTTGGGTACCTCATAGTTGATCACAAGCAATACTTTGGTCATATACTGAATGAAATAGAATTCTGGGCACACTGATGGCTCATATGCAATTCCCTATAGATTCATAGACACTCGGGCTGGAAGAGACCTCAGAAGATCATCAAGTCCAGCCCCCCTGCCCCAGGGGCAGGAAGTCAGCAGGGGTCATAGGACCCCCGCAAGATAAACATCCAAATGTCTCTTGAAGGCATTCAAAACGGGTGCTTGAACCACCTCCGGTGGCAGTCAATTACAAACCTTGGGGGCTCAGACATGAAAGAAGTTCTTCCTTATGTCCAGCCTGAAATAGTCATGGAGGAGTTTGTGACCATTCGACCTTCTATCCCTTGGGGTGCTCTGGTAAACAGACATTCCCCCAGATCCTGGTAAGCACCACTGATAAACTTATAGGTTGCCACCAGATCACCCCTGAGCCTGCTTTTGGGTAAGTTCAAAAACTCTTCTTCAGTTCATCCCAAGTTACTAGGAATCATCAATACAAGTGAAAAGAGGAAAGAAATTCTTCCTTATAGAGGTAAGAATGAAAAAAAAACCCACAAAAAAAACAGTGAAATGTGCTTGAGAAACTGCTTAAGCCTACAGTTTGCATAGGAGAACAGGGGATTTAGGTGCTCAATTTCCATTAATTTTGCTTTGAAAACATCAACTTACAAATGCAAAGGAAAACAGGTCATTGTTTTACAAGCTTTGGTCATTTATAATTTGGATGTTCTTAGGTATAAAACTAGAAACAAAAGGTTGTTGGTCAGTGGAGGGATTGTTAATAAGATTGTCACATCACGTCATATTAGAATACCATTCTCTAAAATCTGGCCTAAATTAAGTGCAGTAGAAGACAGGCCCTTTTTGTGATGAAGGCCAACAGCATGCTGGGCTACATTAGTAGAAGCATTGCCAGAAGATGGAGGGAATTCTTCCACTCTATTCAGAGCTGTCGAGGCCACATCTGAATTACTTTGTACTAGGGGTATGCAAAGCAGGCCCTCTTTGATTCAAATCAGGGACAGTGATTCAATTTGTTAATTTGGATCACTGTCCCCGATTCGATTCAGCCAAATCTGAAGATTTGATGCTGATTTGGAGAATCAGTGATTTGGCCATAGACAGCTTTAATTATTTTTTTTTTTTTACATACGTCAAGGCACCAGCATAGCTTGTGAACGCTGCAATGCTAGGGTGGATGGAGCATCCCACAGGAGTGCAGGGGGGCTCCCCACATGCTTGGCAGCGAACCCAGACCGGACCAGACATACTGGTGCCTTCCCCCCAACCCCAGGCCCAGGAGGCATGAGTCACCAAGGTGGTGGGGACACAGGGGTCCCTCCAGCGTGCTCTCTGGAGGGCCCAGAAGTGGACCAGAAGCATTTCCGTCCAATTCTGGGTCCGATGCGAAGTGTGCTGGGGAGCCCTCCAAGCTCCTGTGGGATGCTCCATCTGCTCCAGCATCACAGCATTCATGAGCCGCCTGCGGCCTAGAGGTATGTAGAAAAAACATTTAAAGCTGTCTCTATGTGTGAATCACCAAATCTTTCTGAATTGATTCGGAGGATTCTGATTCAGTTTGGTTTCGGAGGATTCAGCCACCAAATTGAGCCGAACTGAACCAGGGACTGAAGCTTCACACAGCCCTACTATGTACAGTTTTGTGCCCCCCAGTGTTGCCCTGTGGGGTCAAGCCAATTCTCAGGATCTCAAGATTGTGCTCTTAGACAGGAGGGTGTGACACAATTGCACATATACAAACACACAAATCAATTATGTTCACACACACACACACACACACACAACCAGCTCAGGCACATACACATCCAAAGCAGCCTAGGCACATGCATACCTCTCACCATTTCAAGCACATATACTATACACCCCAGAAGTTAGACACAGATCACTAATTCATATATCATGCACACAGTGGCATATATATATATATATACATACACACACACATATACACACACACACCCCACCTACACATACACACAGGTAAGTTCCTAACTTAGATGGTACAGTGTGTATTTGAGGTACCTGGGGGAAGGAGAAAGAGAGTTAAAGTGTAGGGAGTGAAAGTTGCTAGGGCCAGGATTAGAACCGGTGGACTACAGAGAAGCTGGGTGAGGAACTGAGGCTTGGGTTTACTTCAGGTAGACTGGGGCTGGAGACTGAGGCAGACAGCTGAGATATTGGGTGCGGGGCAGATAAGTGGTGGCAAGGAGGAGGCAGCCAGGAAAGAAACTGAGACAGAAGCCTGGTTGGCCAGGGGAAAAGTAAAAAGCAGTGGGGATAAGACGCTGGCAAAGAAAGAGGGGGGTTAGAGGCAGAGAGGAGGCTCAGGACAGGTGTGGGAGGTGGTAGTGAGCCAGAAGCAGGAAAAGGAGAAATGAGACAGAAGTTAGAGGGGTGAGGAGCAGAGGTTGGAGAAGGGCCAAACCATAGTAAAGCAAAACCCAACTTAGGGGTCCAAATAACAGTTTTATTAAACAGACAACACACTACACAGCCCCATCAAGTTATTGGTTCACACACACACACACACACACACACACACACATGCACACGCAATGGCAGCAGGAGAAAGAGACTCAGTGGAAGGGCTGGAGCCCAGGTAGGGAAGAGAAGCAGAGTCAAAGTCCTTGGTTGAAGAGGGGAGCGGGGGGCAATAGCTACCTATCCAGGCTACATAGGGGTCCTTGTCCAGTAGGTGTTGTCCGGGGGGAGAGGGGGACGCGGGCCTCTGGGTGGCTAGGTGGTGTGGCATGGCGCTGGTCCAGATGGAGAGGGCATCCCACAGGGTCTGTCTTCACTGCCCCTTTTTATAGTGACAGACCTTGTGTGACCCTAGTGACAGGAGGCATGCCCAGGCAAGGGTCAGCCCCTGGCATACTGAGCATGTGCGCTTCATGCAGGGATGTGCAGTTTTGGGTGTCTGTAATGGTGAGGTACAATGGTAGAGTTGCTGGTTCTGCAGGGTCTTTTGTCTTTCAAATGCTGGGTTCTTGTCTCTGTTCGTAGGTGAGGTCTATGGTTCCTGGATGAATCAATGCAAGGTGTTGGCCCAGTTGTTACATGCCGTTCAATAGAGGCCTGCTACCATTGTATTACAATCATTCCCAATCACTCTCATTCATCTGGGAACCAATTTACATGGGAGGGGCACCTGAATCATACAGTTGCAGCACAGGGGATGTCTGGGCAGAGGACACAAGATGGAGGCTTGACATACAAAATGGAAACTCACCATGACTTATGCTAACTCACATATATAGGCCTAAAACAGTAATCACACGATATAAAAGCAGTACAAACATAATAATTATCACTTATAAAACAGTGGGTATCGATATCAAAATAGCAGGGAACTTATTTGCAAAGAAGGGAGAGAAAAATAAAACTTGCTACCTGAAAAAAAATGTTAAAGCTTACCCTACATCTTAGCTTACTTATACTTATCTATAGGGAATAGAAAGGTAGAGAAAAAGTCAGAAACGGTTGGAGAAGGGGAGGGAATGCATTTTAAAATAAATTAAAAAAAATAAAAACGGGGTTTTCCTTCACCACTATAGAAGGGATGTGGACAAGATGGAG
>NW_005842903.1:582865-595267 GCF_000455745.1 Alligator sinensis | reverse complement strand
GCTGGCCACAGCCTGCGCAGAGCACAAAAAGAGCCTGGATCGCTCCCAGCCCGCACAGTATTCACCACTGAAGTTGTCATGGGTCTAGTTGAGACTGTGGTGGCTTTTTGAGATCCAAGGTCATAGCTATTCCTATATATGTATAGCAACCTAACAGAATGCTGAAGTTAATTTCATAATTTCAGCATTTGTCTTCTTTTCAGTGTTAGTGTGATACTGTACCTAATGTAGAATACACATTCTTGTACTATCCTACATGCTGGACTTACCTTCCCCATCAAGACAGAGATGAATAAAGCTGTCTTATGCAGAATCAATATCTGTCAAGTCAGATTCTTGCTTTGTATCCCATAATTACAGCATCAAACAATAGAAGAGGTATCCTGTTTGTATTGGCCAGTACATTTTAATATTGACTTCAACAGGGCCAAACTTTCAGCTTAGGTCAATGGATCCAGGTCAAAGTTTTTTTTCTTTCAGTAGGCTGCTTGTTACTTAGGTTGTTCACAACTTGTGTTTTATGCCATTAGAGAGATGCCTTTGTTCTTGAGCAGTTTCCATGGTGCCATTGCCTTGCCTGCAGAGAGTGCCTGCAGGCAATACTCTTATGTAACATAATATACAGCTTGTTTTTACAGCGTGGTCCTGTAGTGCAGTGCCATTATAGTGCACTGCTACACTGTAAAGCTGCAGAAAAAAAACTCAGTTGTAACTGCTTGTGAATAACTTATTGTTTGGTTTTCTTTTTCTCTTAGGACCAACATCATGATCTGGTGTAAATTACAGTATTTCATTAAAGTCAATAGGACTGTGGATAGGTATTTAATAAGAGGTGAGGCAGAATTTTGAGGCAGTCTTCCTTGGATTAGATGTTTCCTGTGGGAGGGCCACACAGCCATGATCTACCCCTATGGGGGCATGTCCTGTGAGAGGGGCAACACCAGGATTGTGCCCTGTAAAATGAAGCTTTTCAGCCCTCCCAAAGAAATGTTAGTCTTGGATAATCACTCTTCCTGCTATCTCTACACCTTTGAGAAGCAATGAAGATATGTTGAAATGTCATCATCTGAGGATCTGGACCATCGTTTAGCTAGTCAGTTTGAGCATATTAAAGCAATAGCAGATAAGAGAAGTCTTTGGGCACTGACAGATTTGTAGCTCCCCACTGTAACTCATGGTGCTTCGTGGAAAGTGCCATGAGTTACAGTGAACCCCCCAACCCAACAAATGTTTGCTGTTTGGTCAGGGGTGGGGGGTGATCAAGTTCCACTTTAGAACTGGTCCTTGGGAGAGAGGCTGCTTGTCTGCAGTCAATCTCCCCTAGCTCTACCACCTCCCCAGCTCTGGTGCTGTCTTCAGAATGTGGGGGCGGGGAAGAGAGGAGGGAGCTCGATCTGGGGCTTGTGCAGCCTCCATTGGGGGCGGCCCCCCCCCCCCCCCCCCCCCGCCACTAAGGTGGGAACCCCCCAATCCACCTCTCTCACCCTCCAGTGCAGATTGGCTGTGCCCCACCCTGAGAGAAGGGCCAGTGGCACTTCCGGGTTTGCTGCCACCACTTCCAGTTTAGTCATTGGTACTTCTACCTGCAGCGGTGATTGGCCACTGGGGGACCCCTCCCCTCCCTGGTTGGCGATCAGCTGCTGGTGTCGCGCCCCCCCCCGCCAGTATTAGGAGGCACCAGTCGCCCATGATTAGTTTGTCCTGCAATCAGGCACTTCTAAAGTGCTCTGCAGCCATGCATTTCTGTCAGGGCATGGCTGTAGAGTGCTTTCAAGTGGCCAATCACATGACAGTCATAACTTCTGTAAGTGCCCTTGATGGCTATGTTGTTTACTATGGAGAGAGAACAAAAGGAAAGCTCACATAGCATGATAGAAGCCACCCTATTAATCCCATTTTTTTTGACACACTAGCTTATGACAAGTAAAGTAAGCTTTGGAGCCAGCACAGTATTGTTCTTCTCACATAAGAAAATGTGGAGATGACATCTCTCTCAATTATTTAATTATGGTATTTATTCTCTGCTTATCATGGTGGTAGCTGAATGACCCTGCTTTACGTAGGCGCTTCTTGAGTTCAGGATTCTTAGTGACATGGCTTCCCCCTGGTTCTGAACAAGAGTGTTAAGAGGCCTGAACAGCCAGTGTTTGCAAAGGGGAAGCCCATCTAACACTCTGCAGAACAGAATGCTTGCATTTTGAGATTACTTTGGAAGGAAGGTGCAGAGCAAGCAAATGCAGGAACTTTATTTGTAATTTATAAAAATGTTGTTTCATGCAAGAAATGATTTAGAAGTAACTTGTAATGGTACAGAGTGATTAGGACCTGATAATTTAAATTTTTCAGTGAAACTAGTTATATGCATGTTATAGGCCACTTATCCAAAAAGAACAACTGGAGTGTGAAATCACTGCTCAAATAAAAAAGCAGGCAAAAGGGAAAAGATGTATTAATGGGAAATTTTAATTCCCAGGCACAGGGTGCAGAGTACATTAAATGGAGAAAATAAGGCTGGAGGTAACATACCTCCACAGTAGACTGTGTTCCGGAGTGCAGTTTAATCCAAAAATGTAAGCAACATGTAAGACATAGAACTGTATTGGAACTGGAATGAAACTGTAGAGAGAGTGTAATTGAGAACAGAAAGGCAGGGAAAAAATCAGATGTCATAATCATAAAATTCAGGAGGTTTATTTAAAAAACAAACAAACAAACAAAAAACAACACCACCAAAAAAAAAAAAGGCTTTCTTAATTGAAGTGTACACACTATGTATTATAGACGTAATGTGCCCCTTTCCCAAAATGAACTACTGAAATGAATAGTTTATACATGGTAGCAGAGATTTTTAAAGATGACCAGAAGATCTGAATGCCCAGTAAAACTGAATGGGAAGTGGTCACCCAAATCCCTTAGGCAGCTATGAAAATAGACACTCTCTGCATTAATAATGATTCTTAACATTTTTAAACTCAAGGAACCACTTGTTAGACCAAGGCACTCCTCAGAAAATGTCAGCTTTTAGCTTTCACTCTTTTTTGACTATGGAAAAATAATAGAGCAATTCTTCTGTTGCAAAGAGCTTAGTAAGACCACAGTAGGTCAGAATGTTTTTGGCCCTCTGGATTCCTTTTTGAAATCTCTGAATTTATCTTGTGAACCATGTGTAGGTATGTAGCAGGGCAGGGGATTGGGGAAGGAGAACACTCTGCTCACCCTCTCTCCCTTACCTGGGGTCTGGCAAAAAGCCCCAGCAGCTCCGGGCAAGACATCCAGAATGCTAACCACAGTGCCACAAGAAATGCAGCCCAGGTGCTGCAGACTGGAAGTCCCCACCAAGAAATGGCAGCTAGTGGAGAGTGCCCCAGCCAGCCTGCTGAGCTCTGGGAAGCTTAGGACCCCAAAAGAAAGGAGTCTTGCAACTGATTCACTCTAGGTGGGTCCTCCTCCCACAGGGAGCACAAGCCAAAGCTGGGAGGTGAGTCCCATCACTGATTGGCTGGACATGCCCCATAGTAGAGTCAAAACCATGTCAGAATTGACAAGAGGGGTTCTTGGATGCTAGATGAACACAAACACACCAGAAAAGGTTGAGAGGCAGCCGGACTGCCCACATTTCTTTATTTTCATGATAGACAGATTGTTGGAGATTCCAGGCATGAGGTCTGGGAGATAGTATTAGTACGCTCCAAGGCTGGCATAATGATCAAAAGGTAATTGATGCAGCGAAGGAAGCCTGGGTCCACTGGGACCACAGAACCATACGGAGGCCTGTGGTGGGAGCATAGGAGTGGAGGAGCTCTCAATCTGGACCCCATCAGGGTCCCACCAAATGGCAGTCAGGAACACAGTAACTGATAATGGATGGCCCTAACTCAGTGAGCATTGTCTCCTGCTGAGGCAGAATTCTTTAATTTTTCCATCAAGTCATGTTGGACAAATGCCTCAGCTGAGAATGGTCCTCCCCAGCATGGGCAACAGGAGTAACAACCAGGCCAGAGGGTAGGCATTGTCACAAGGTGTTTGCACACATGATAGTGCTAACATTGTGTGAAACCCTGAGGCACCCTTAAGCTCTCACAGCACTCCAAGGTGTCATGGCACCCTGGTTGAGAATCATTGCTCCACACTGTATTTTTTTAATATACTTTAATTCACTTGCCATGCCACCAATGACACCTTTTGCCCTAGTCTTCCCTACATGGAATATGAGTGCAATAATGCTAGAGGTCAGCCTGACTTTTTAAACCTCTGCTGTTTTGAATGCTGTTTTTAAATAGGTGATACTAACCAGTATCTGTAAAGCTTTAATAGGCTAGTCAGTGTCTGTGTTCCTACCAGGTCTCTCACCAATACCCTCATGCTTTTCTATGCCTCTCTAAATTGGAATGATAAAATCAGATCATCAGCTAATAGAAAGAGCCCAAGCTCCATTTAGGTTCATGATCAGTGCCTATTCACACTTCAGTACTTACCTTCATGTCTTGTAGTATATTCATGGCTACTACTGAAATCAGAGATTACATATAATTCTATATAACATACACTTGACCAATGTATGTTGCAGTATCTGGTCCACTAAGGTTACTTTGTACCATATAAGCAGCGGTGATGCACAGGGGGTGCACAGGGGTGCATGTGCACCCCTTGAGAACACTGGTGCACCCCCTTACAGGCCTCGCTCTCTGCTTAGGCAACAGGCAGAGGGGCAGGCAGGAGTGCCAGTGCCCTCTCATGACCACTGCCCGGGGAATGGGAGCACCGAATGAAGCGCCATGGCCATTTCCAGGAGCGCTGCAGCCACTTCCAGGAGCCCCACCATCGCTTCCTGGTCGGCACAATTGACTGCAGGGGGACCCTCCCCGCCGCAGTTGGTGAGATTGGCCATTGGGCCCCCCCAGTTGCTGACTGCTCATGTGGGGGCATGTACCCCCCCTGACTAAAGTGGTACAAGTTGCCCATGTATATAAGTACAGACAGTCAAAAAGCCTAAGGCTGAGTTGATACAATCTTCACAGGTTAGTTTAAGTTGTATAGATTGAACCAATAAGCAAATGAACAGACACTCACTTTTGATTCCAGAAATGCAGCCACATGCCCGTAGTGGCCCAGGCCAGAAGCCAGGGGCATTAAAGCAAGCCTCTCTGCTTGGCTGAAGTAGACAGCTTAGACCAGGGCTAGCACACCCATCTTGCGGGGGGGGGGATATGTGGGAAAGGTGCAAAGCATCTTGGGATCCTGGGGGACTGTGACTTAATTTGAATCTGGAGGGGATCTGGGATAGCACTTCAATAAACATTTAACCTAAATCAGTCAAGTCTGATACTACATCCATCCAGGTATGCCTTAAATTGGTTTTGGCCATTCTGAAAGTGTTTTTTGTGCACTGAACTTCTGTTGTGCTACAGATTTGAACTGGTTTCTGATCACTTGTACTGGTCTATGTGTAACTTCTGTCCCTAGCCCCAGGGATAACCAGAAGTATATTTCCCTGTCATAGGTGAGCTCTGCAGGCAGAAATTTGCTATGTCCCATGCCAGCTGTTGTTTCATCACTAATATGAGGCAAAGGAGGGTGTGTGTTAAGAGCATACCAATGGGCAAGATATATGAGGGGGAAAAACATGTGATGAAGTAAAGATCTGCTATGCCTGAACCTCCACTGCTGGAAGGTCCCTGAGGAACTTTAGACCAGCAGTGTATATTAGGGTTGTTCTTTTATGCACATCTAAACTGCACTAAAGTTGGACAGCAATCAGTCACCTGCAGTTATCTTCAGGCAAGCCTTCTTTCCCTCTACCAAGCGGAGTATGGGATGATTGTAACTGAGGTGTAGCAGGGCAGCTCCATACCCAGGGTAGTTGTGATGTACAGGGCAGGCCTGCTACCATCATGCTGATCATAGTGGGGGCAATAGTGGCTATTTTGTGCCCCTTCACAAAGATGGCACCTGGGCCTGTTACCTTGGGTATGTTTCTAAGTTACCCTACTAGACTGGAGTATCAGTCTCACCGGGTTGTGACATGTTAAAGAAAATTCTGGTACTGAGATTAAGAATAAATATGTTCTTTACCTGTTTGCTTATCTGCAATGGACAGCTTCCTAACATTTTTTTTTCATTAAATGTTGGAAGAGTCATTCCCTAAAGTAAGCAGATTAAGAAGATCATCCACATGGAAAATATTTGGAGAGAAATGTGAAAAAAATATTTATTCCGGAAATTAATTCTGAAATGGAGTTGGGGAGAAAGTGGGAAAGGAATGAGAACAAGTCATCAGCGTGGACAATATTACTGGGACATCACTCCATTAATCAACTGAATCATCTTCCAGTAATTTCAGTAAAACCCAGGAATAAAAAGTGATATTAATCCAGTGTAAATATTTCACAAAACTGAGTCATAGCCTGGAATAATTATCCCTTCTCTCAATTACCCATCTATCCCACTAAAACATTTTCTCTTGTCTTCCCATCTGAATAGCAAATCTGCTGCTCCCCTCCCCCCAGCCTTCTGTCATATATATTTTCTTCCTGGTTTTAGTCTCTCTTTAAATCAAGATATCCAATTTGAGTCCTTAGAATTCCGCAGTCTCTTTGTTCTTTGCCTGCCGTGCAAGAGGCAAACTCTCTGAGCTTTTCTTTTACAGTTAACTAAAATGACACCTGGACATTTGGTATTGTGATAATGGGAGCCAAAGAAACCCCTTAGATGGAGAAGTGCAGCTTCATGAAAGCAGGTGCTGCATGGGTTCCAGGGCCCTGAGGATCTTAATGGTCCTAGAGGCAGTGAACCAAAAAAGGAAAATAAATGTAGGTAAGAGGAAAAAAGATTTACTTGAGTTCTGATACACTTTGCGCTGGCCTCCCTAACTCCATGTCCTTTAAAGAAGAGAAAGGTATATCACGAGCTAGCTTTTTGGCTCTGATGGGTCAATAGACAGTAGAACAGGGCCTGAGTCAAGTCTCCCACAGCTTTTACACTGGCCACACTGCACCAACTTAAATGGAATTGGTCCTGTTTTGCAGGACCTTGTCTCACAAACAAGACCTTGTCTCACAAACAAGAATTTCTCTAATTTATAGTATGACTCAGTCTCCCTGCCAACCTGTTTCTTTCTTCCATGTCATCCCTCTGCTTAGACCAGCTGCCTGTTTTGTATTAGAGTACACCTGCTGTCTTTCAGATGCCATCTTAATACCCATGTTTTTAAAGAAGGCTTCAGGCTGAGGACGAGACCTCTTCTTTTTCCCTTTGAACTATTTGTCTCAGGTTGTAGGGCATGAATACTCTTCTGTACATGTTTATAAACTGTGATACACACCTACGGTGCTCTCTAAATTGCATAGAACTGTTCATGTCATTCAAAATACCAGTGTGTTGCATGCCTTTCCTTTCTTCACTGAGAGACATGCCACATGTCACACAATGCTGTGGTCCCCTCTTACAGTTTTTCTGAGCCATTTCCCATCTGTGCCTCCACACAGGCTGTCCTGAAATATGATGCAGAAAATTGTAGCCTTCTATTTAGTAATAAAATGTATGGGATTATGTTTAAATGAATTAAATGAAGGCTGCACATTTTTTGTGTATTCTTCCCCCATCAAGCACGTATGTACACTCAGGAAACATGCATTGGTGTTACTGTTGAGCAGAACCATGTGAACATCAGGTTTCTCCAGGCAGCCTGTACCTCCTGAATAGGTCTCATAGCTTTACAGGGTACTAAACACTTCCCTCCAAGTCTTTGTTTCCCCACCCTGCCATACTTATCTAGGTGAGGGGAGGTCCAGGGGAGCATTAACTCTTTTTGCAGTTTTCCTTCCTCTTCAAGAGCAGCACTGGATCCTGCTACCCCTAGTTTGAGCTTGGTGAGAAACCTTCTTCCATTTCCACATGAGCTGCTAAGCTGCCAACCATACTTTCTTGAACTCATGTTAGCATATGATCTAATAGTTCTCTCCAATTCTTGTTTCCAGGGTCCATCCTAATGTAGCATCCTGGAGCAGCTAACCTTGAATTAAAACATTTACTAACCTCTCTACAATGTACACAGTGGCCATGTCCACACTAGGGAAAAAGAGAAGTTGCAGGCAGGCTGCAGCAGAGCTATACTGTGGATGGGATAAGTGCTGCAGCCACACAGGGCAAAGCTACCAGGGGCAGTGCAGTCACACAATCACACCCCACTTCAACAGTGTGGCTCACCTATTGGTGGCTCCAGTACCCCATAGCCTCAGATGGCTGTGTCCCCTATAGAGCCTGAGCTGTATGGGGTGCCAGGAAAGGGGTCTCTGCTCCCTTTCCTTTCCCTTGGGTTTTTCCCACAGACCAAGGGAGCTCCATTTGCTGGGAGTGGCTATGGGCAGAGGGAGGGGGTGGGGGAAGGCTGTGCTGGGATGGGCCAGGGATGGCAGCAGCTGTGGGCAGTCCCTGTTTCCAGTGCCTGCTCTCAGGCAGCAGGGGACACCCAGGTGGGACCAGACAGGGAGCAGGTAATGGAAGGGAGGACCCACTTGCTGCCCTGGTTGAGCTCAGCACTCTTCCGCACAGCCTCTCACCAAAGCTATTCACTGGAGCAGGACAGGAATGGCCTGGAGCACTCTCCCACCCCCAGTCCTATGGGGAAAGTAGCAGTGGTGGATGGGTCCCCACTTCATATGGCCAGAGGCAAACCCTGTTAGAGAGGGGGAGGTGGAATAGGAGGGGAAGGGAGGAGCCACTGGGCACTGGAGTGGAAAGGGTACCCAGAGTGCAGTGGTGGGGGAGTCATACCTGCTTTAGGAACTCAAAAAAATCCCTGATAACTGCTGTTGTGGTCGGGCATGCTCCAACTGCCCCTGTAGCCCCAGGCACATCTCCTACCCCCACTTTTAAAAAATCCTAAATATGCTCATCAAGTCTACTGTGTGCAGTTGCAGTGGCTCCCAAGTGACAAGCAGGGTATCCTTGTGTGTATGGCACTGTGCATAGGCCACTCTACCCTGCATCTCAGCACAGCTAACTAGCCTGCCTGTGATGCCACATTTACATGGCTACACTGGTTCTGTTTCAGGAGCTATTAAGCTTGGCTTGTTGAAGCATGGCACCATCTTATGACTTACAGATATGCTCTTACAGGGCAGGCTCCATCAAGAGGAGTGTGCTTTGTGGGAGACATTCGGTGGTGGGGGGGGGAGTTGTTTGAACAGGACACAAAAACTTCCCAGTACAGTTTGGGGCAGCAGGAGGGTGGGGCACCTGAAGTAGACCCTGAAGCATTGGATGAGGTGGAACAGGAAAAGAGCAGTGGAGTGCATTGCCTGGAGTCTGCAGGAGAGTGGTTTTTGATCTTTTGCCCAAGTCTTACATTACAGAATAAAATCATGCTCAAAAAGGAGCTTGAGCATAGCAGTGAGTCCTTCTACAACTGAGGAAATGGGTCAGCTGCCTTAAAGGCAGGCAGACAGCTCATTACGCCAATATAAAGAACAGTAATAATTAGAGAAGGACTTGATAAATTTATGCCATTAGCTGTAATATATTCTAACAGCAATTAAACAAACCAGTGTGGAGAAAAGTTTTCTGGTAGTTAAGAGCTCTTTAATCCAATGGTATAAGATCTAATGCCTGGAAGCTGAAACTAAACAGATTCTGATTGGAAGTAAGGTGTAAATTTTAAAAAATGAGGGTAATTTAATAACAACTTACTTGAGGGTATCATGAATTCTGTCTTACTTAAGGACTTAAAATCAGCTTGAAGGTCTTTCTGAATCGCATATTCTAGCTCAATCAGTACATATTTTTTAGATAAATTCTATTTCTGTATCTTGTATAATACAGGCTAGAAAGATGATTGTAGTAATTTCTTGTGGCCTTAAAGTTGGTAACTTTTTAGGACAGAGAATATCTTTTATTTTGTATTTGCCCATCACCCAGTACTGTATAGTCTCCTTGATAATCTAGATTAAAACTAATAGGAAAACCAACCAACCTGTAATATGCATGTGTGAGGTACACACATACACAGTATCATGATAAATATATGTATAAAGGCCTTGATTGTCCTGCAGAGATAAGGGCCAGCCAAAACCATTGGTGTTCAGCAATAAGAAGTTGATTGCATTCTGACTGTGTGAACATATTTAACATATATGAGCATTTTTGTACTTTATATAAATAATTGTATTTGTGCTATTATTAAACTCAAAACTGCATAGCAAGATCTTCAAAATGTATCCTTTAATATTAAAAATAAAGCCTTTAAACTAGTGGGAAAAAACCCTATCCCTTACTATCCTTGGTTTCTTCTGGATCAATTGCAAAAAATCAGCAGAGATGCAGTTCTAGTAGCTCAGCTGGAAATAAAGCAACTGGTATAGCATGCTTTAAAATCCCGAGGCTCCTGTTTTACTTTTGTATGAAAGAGGAAGGGAAAAAAGCAGAGAAAAATAAAACTTGCAGATCACTTTAATCGACATCAAGATGATTAGGTATGGAGTGTAAGGTATTTATATCCCTGTTTATCCAACACTTCAGTAATGGCTATCGATCTCCAGAAACAGGATAGTCAGAGCTTTAATACAATACATTGATTTAAGTGGTTCTGGGAATCACCTCTTTTCTGTTGACCCATTCAGTCTGCCAGTACATCCCCAGCTGCCTCTCCATCTTGCTCTCTGCAGGTTTTTCCTCACTGGCTGTTTCAATCCAAATTCCCCTTGACCTTATTCTCTCTCTGTAGTTGTTTTTTTTTTCCCCAGCCTCCCTCCACTCCTCTCCCATATTTTTTCTCCCTTGCCCTTCAATGTACATGATTACATTTTCATGTACTTTGTCTCTCATCATATGCAGGGACTGCAATATACAATACAATTAATTCTGTCTACTGTGAGGAGAGAACCTCACAGTAGCTTTGCAGTCTGTCTGGCTGAGCACTTCCATTTGCAGTGTAATAAAAGCCTAAGTGACCTGTCTACAGATGAAATAGATTAGCCTACAGATCATTCAGAAATCTAATTTGACAGGCTCTAAAGGTACAATGTCATCCTTTAGCTGCTAGAGCAGGAACTCGGAAGAAATCCTACCAAGGAAGGTATACTTTCCTCTTTTAATACTTTCACATAATTAACATAAGTGTTTAAATATGTGGGCTGTTCAGTGGAGTACCAGGTCAGAATGGAAACATTTGGGTCTACAACAATGACACTTTACAGGCATAGACACACAAAATTAGAACTGTGTGTAACACCTGCTAACCTACTTCATCCTGTTTTGATGAATTAAGTGTTCCCAGGGTACTGGCCTGCAGGGTGCAACACACAAAAGAAAGAAATGACATGTGTCCTTACATGTCCTCCAGGCAGATAAGTTATCACCAAGGCTTTATACTATGTTGACTTCCTAGTACCATCTCCCCAGGGATCAGGGGCAGCAGCTGAATGAGTGGAATACCCCCTACTATAGCATGTGCACACACATGTACAAACACACACACACAGAGATTTTTATCAGGCGAGGTGCTTTTGACTTTGCCACCCCCAATCTCCCCAGGGATCAGGGGCAGCAGCTGAATGAGTGGAATACCCCCTACTATAGCATGTGCACACACATGTACAAACACACACACACAGAGATTTTTATCAGGCGAGGTGCTTTTGACTTTGCCACCCCCAGTCTCAGCAATTTCGCACTTGGGCACCATTGCCTGTAGGAGACTCCCAGCATTCAGTTAGACAGTGACAAGATTTGGAGGAGCTTCATTCAAAGCAGCATCACCACCACTTGCTTCTCTCGCAATCCTGGTCCCCCCACACTGTTCCCTGCACCAGAAATGGAGGGGAAGTCCCCTGCGCCTCTGGCACTGTCCAAGAGTGGCACAGCCTGCTTTATTTCCCAGCTCCAGATGGCCAAGAGCTTGCAAGATGCTGTACAGCTGCTAGGGGTGTGGGATGGCTCTTAGATGCAGCGTGGGTACAGGCAGCAAGGGGTGTGCATGTGTGTGTGTGACTCTGTTAGGGGTGGGTGCAGCAGGGTATGTGTGTATTGGGGCAGAAAATGGGGGGGTGTTTGTGTGTGTGTGTGTGTTAGGGGTGAGTACAGGCAGTGGGGTATGTGTGTGTGTGATTGTGTGTGTTAGGGGTGGGTACAGGCAGTGGGGGATGTGTGTGGGTGTTAGGAGTGGGTGCAGTGGGATGCGTGTGTTAGAGGCAGTCCGTGTGTGTGTGTGTGTGTGTGTGTGTGTTAGGGGTGTGTACAGTCAGGTGCATATGTGTGTGTGTTAGGGGCAGTCAGTGGGGGGGGTGTTAGGGGCAGTCAGCAGTGTATGCACATGTGTTGGGGCAGTCAGCGGTGGGGGTGTGTGTGTGTGTGTGAGGGATGGGTGGATGGATGGCTGCAAGGCGCTGTGAGCGGGCTGTGCCGGGG
>NW_005842903.1:578895-582490 GCF_000455745.1 Alligator sinensis | reverse complement strand
CCGGGCCGGGCCGGGCCGGGCGCGAGGCGCAGCCTTGGGGGACGCGCCCACACGCAGCCACGGCATGGCACCGCGGCACCCTGCCTGCCACTGCCACCGCCACTGCCACCGCCACCAACACAACAGGCGCACAACACAACTACACCCTGACCAGCACCGGTATGCGGTCACGCCAGGTGCATGGCATGACACACAGCTACACCCTGCATGGCACTGACACACAACCATGCCAGGCACCACGCGTGACACCCTGTGTTGCACCAGCATGCAGCCATGCCAGGCGCACAGCTGAACCCTGCCTGGCACTGATATGCGGTCACACCAGGTGCACAGCATGGCAACAACACACAGCCATACCAGGTGCACGGCATGATGCACAATCACACTCTTTGTGGTAATGACATGCAGCCACATCAGGCACATGGCATGACGCACCACCACACCCTGCATGGCACTGACACCCAGTCACATACTGTGCAGCTTCATCTGTAGGGTGAAGGGCAGAGGCTGATTTCCCCTCTGCTCAGGAGCAGGACGTGCCCCAGCTAAAACACAGGGACATCCTTCACACTGATGACACTGCATGTGACACGCTGAAAAAATACTGCTCATGGCAGAGCACCACTTGTATTCCAGCAGCACGGAGGCATGCAACATATGACTCAGCACACAGACACATGCACACAAAATGCTGCAGCTGGACCAGGCAAACAAATACCGTGTGCCACACACACTACAGCAGTGTGAAACTGGCCCCCAGGACCTCCCTCTCATACACATAAATGCTTCCACACAGGCACCTTGTTTCTCATTGCGTACCAGAGGAATGCGGCTTTCTTTTTGCTCCGTGACCTAGAGCAAGGGCTAATGTCGCCTGCTGTAGCATGAGTGTCCAAGTGCTGTGTGGTGCATGCTTGGGATCTGCAGGAGCAGCAGTACATGACTGATGACAGGAAGGGTAGCACAGAGGTGGCATGTCACTGGGGGTAGACCTGAGTATGACCTTTCTTTGGATGGGTTATTATTATCACACCCTGACGGGACATGAGAGGATGGCAAGGGAGGTTCTGGCACAGGAGCAGGCAGGCTGAGATGTTTTCCCTAGTTACCAGCTCAGCTTGGATTGCTGTTTGGGAAGCACAGTGGAGGCTGTGTGCGGAAGGGAGCTGATTCTTCTTTTCTGTCATCTGCAGAGAGGGTGGGATGCAGTAGCATTGTGGAAAAGTTATGATAACATCTGGCTTTCTGTCCCATGTTACTCTCACCCTTAATGTACTTTGCACTTGACATTCAAAAGGGTCATGGTCTGAATTAAGTGGTGATATTAGTAGCATTATAAGGACCCCAGTACTGGTGTCTTCTATCTTTGCTTCTCTTGCTATTAGCAACGCAAAGATATGCAGGAAAAAAGAGTGGAGAGGAGGTTCTATGTGAGCAACCTAATTAAGTTATAATCACAATCGTGAACTGGGGGCGTAGGAATTTGGTCACTGTATTTTTTTTTCTGTTTCTGGCTTTTGTTTTATTTAAATTGACTGTATCAAAGACCCTGGATAAGTGTATTATTTGTGAGCTAATGAACAGACTCTCTAGTGACTTGTACTACATTGTTTAAAATGAATTTGATTGCAGAAAGCAGGATGCTGGTTGCTACTGAATAATAGTAGAATTGTGACAGAAAGTGCCAGGGCCTTTCCCTGCAGTATTCACAATCATGTATAACCCCTCCCAGTGTAATGAGATAGATTATGTCAATTTGAAGAGAATTGATAGTGATCGATCAATAACCAAAATTTCACCAGAAGGACTGAAAGAAAATAGTTAACTGATCTATTGACATATCTCTCCTGTTCATGTTCCAATATAAATACTGTATAAGAATGCCTAATTTAAATATTATATATTAAAAGGTGAGCATTTGTACATGTACACAAAGACAGCCATATATAGAAAGGCAATTATATATATATGTGTGTGTGTGTATGTGCGCGCGCGTGGATATGTACGTGTGTGTGAGTGTGTGTGTGTGTATGTGTGTGTATATATATATATATATATATATATATATAAACAATTTGAGTAACAGTAGTTATGCACTGTAAAATATTTTCTAGTGTGTTGCTGCTGTGGCAGGGGTGTGAGTAAAATCTTAATAGCATGCAGCGTATTTTCCAGCTGTTGTCCCATCACTTCCTTTATACAACACTTTTCTGCTTGTACTTTGCAAAACAGAGCTGTAGTTACAGTGAGGGGTACGTTCATTTACATTTTGAATTGGTTGCTTGAATTGTTTGCCATTCTTCACCTGGCCTGGTCTTCATCCACTCAAGTAGAGCAGAAACACTGCCAGCTTCTGGCTGCAGGGTATCACAGTGATTTTGTTCTGCAAGTATTTTTGAATGTGCTAGAAACAGAATAGATAATAATGGGTGAACAGTAGTGTCCTGCTAAATGTTGATATGCTTAGTTTGCTTTTTTTTTACATTAAGGGTTTAAAGATATGATAAAATAAAACTGTTGTAAAAGAGGAGTCCTGATAATCAGATTAGCCTGTCACATAAATACTGAATATAAATTCAATCCTCTTCATTGTATCATTGTTGACAAATAGTTCATATTATTAATGGTGAAGTACCAAAGGCTTTGGAGTTCACATAACCATTTGAAAGTTTGGATGAGTATCTAAACTAATCAAATCTATTATGTATTGAAAGGTCAGGCTGGAAATCTTGGGCAAAAAGGCTTTTGTGTGTTTGCTTCTGACCCCAGCTGGAAATACCACAAGAACAGCCTTTTTTCATGTGTTTTGGCACTTCCTGTCCTATCCCAGCTGGAAGCTGGAAATGAGGAAGAAAGTGTCCAGATTTTAATAGTTTGAGTCTTAACATGAATAAAATGAATAGGGTCTCTCCTGAATTTATTTGCACTCTCTATTCAGTCGCACTCTCTACAAAAAACAAAGACTTGAAGTGTTAGTTAAAAATAAAGATACAGTAAAGAGATAGCAAGGGCCTGACCTTGAAGAAAACAGTCTTCAAACCAAAACTCCATGAATCTTTGAGAAATCAGGGTTTTGTTTGCTTATGATTTATTCAATATGTTTATTAGAACCAGATACGTAAAATCATTCTATGTAGTGACTTAGAGCCACTGTGGCGACTCACCTAATTAGAAATCTGATGCGATAATCCTGCACACTTCAAGTCATTGGTACATTTCTTAGATCCATGGTCCAAATCTAAGTCATGAATATTACTTGAATATTAGGTTTCCAGTTAGGTATTTTTAACAGCAAACAGTTGTGAGTTACCATTACCACCAACTTGTATAGAACCAATGAGCTTCTTTCCAGGCTGAGATGTCGTCATTTTAAGTGTAGGGATTATGTCACATTCCATTTGCTAGATTTATTATCTCAGGAGATTAAGCAAAAAATAAAATTATATATTGTATATTGAATAAATGAGAACAATACTAGGGCTAGATTCTCTGGGCAAAAGTGGTCAGTGGAGCATTCCTGGTATATCAAGTTCTTGGGCTCTTGTAGGTTCAGATCAAGAGTTATCTTTTAATAGAATATATAACCTCATTCCTG
>NW_005842903.1:574934-578713 GCF_000455745.1 Alligator sinensis | reverse complement strand
GGCTGGCGCTTCCAAGGGGTTCATGGCCAATCTCAGGGGGTGCATGTGCACCTACCTGCGTGCACCCCGTACGCGTCGCCAATGAAAACAGCTGTAGTAAAACAACTGACTAAATAGTGATCAGTGGGCACATCTACATGACATGCTTTACTGTGCAGTAGAACTAATTACTGTGCAGTAAACATCTGCATCTACACGTGCCTGGGAGAGTTTACTCTCGAGTAGTTTACTTGAGAGTAAACTCCTCCTGGATTATTTGCATATGTAGGCGTGCCTAGTATCCCATATTTTCTCACATACAAGTCATACCTTTTCCAAAAAACACAGCTCCTGGAAATTGGGTGTGCATTACAAGTGAGAAAATATGGTAACAGCAGTTTCTGTGCTTAAACTTCTCCTGGGAGAAAGCAAAAGTAACTCTGTGCAAGACCCACAGGGAAGCAGAACAATGACCAGGCTAGGCTCCTGAGCTGCTCCTCAGTTACTACAAGGAAAGATCTTTTTTTCTATATTCTGGTTCTCAAAAACAAGGTGTGTATCTTCTTCCAGGGTATGAGTATCCAAGAAAATAAGGCATTTAATGGAAAATTGAAAGCGTTGCATGTTTTCATATTTGTATTTCATTTTTAGAAGGAATTACCATGATTTTCAATGCTGTCCAGCAGTCAGTTTGTTAATTAACATAGTTACTGTATCTAATGGATTATTTTTATTTTCAAAATAAGGACTTCTTAGTATTAGATTTTCAAATCAGATTTTCACTATTTGTTCTGCCATGAGCATGACACAACAGTGCACTATTCTGAATTAAAATGTAGAGATGAATTTGATCGCTACATTTGACTAATAAAAATGATTCACATTTATTAATATGCTGGATATACATTTTTTCTACTTTATGTTCAGAATTATTTTTAATTGCACCTAGAACAGAGTCACTCAGTGGCCAAGTTTCTGAACTTGGGCTCTGAGTCTGTTATTTATTTATTTGGATTTTTGCTACTGTACAACAAAAGAGCTTATATGCAGTACTAGTTATCTTTAGAAACATTTCAAATAAATATATAAATAAAAACAGTCATCAGTTGCTCATGATAAAAATTAAACAATTGAGCAACAGCTAACATATACCTCGCCATAAATTACTAACAGAGTCCCACACTTGCATATCTCATACAGCTTTCTGACAGAGAGAAGAGTCATTGCAGAATACTAACAAACTTAGGATGTTACAATACAAAGGGGGTGAATTCATTTACTGGAAGCACTTACACTGATCACACTGTGATATATTTCTGTTATCATAATAATACTTATAAATACTGGCTTGATCAAAATTTATTGAACTCAGGATCATTTTTCAGTTGATTTCAGGGGGGCTTTTGACTAGTCCCATGAATTAGAATTAAACTGGAGTATTTGCATGGTTGGGTTCATTATTTGCACTTGTCAACTCTGGCCTTATTCAGCAAGGCAAGGGCTTAATCTTAATGCCATGATTTGTCTTACTGAAGTCATGCTTAAAGTTTTTCACATACCTAAGTACCATGTTTAAGCACATCCTGTATTCTGATGTTGGTGACATTTATCTTATAAAGCTTTAAAAATTATTGAATGCTAGACAAAGTTTTCATAAATGACTGTTTAAAAGCACAGTGTTTTAGAATGTATTAGGTATTATCCCTCACACTTAGGGTTTTGCAAGGTGATTTCGATATTTTTCTCCTACTTTTCAGGGGGCTCTCTCTTCAGGAGAAAAAAAAATCCTGGAAAAGTCTAGATAAATATATGCGAGGGGCAAGGATTTCTTAAAGTGTTATCTTTTATTGGACCAACTGTGTAGTTGGGATAGAGTTAAATAAGCTTTCAAATGCAAGGCATTCTTCCTCAGAATAAACTTTGCAATCCGTATCCTAATTGTATTTTTTTGCTTACCTTAAGAACATATGAAAACATGTCAGTGTAAAAACAATACTTCAGGCAATGATCAAGATGTCTCATATGTCTAGCCATAGATACATATCCAGAAAGTCCCTAGTACATATCTCCCACTGTCCATGTGGAGGACAAGGTAACTTCCTCCTATCCCAGTCTGTTTGAAAGCCCTCCACAGTTCTAGACTTAGCACTTGGCAATGAACAGGTCTACTATTCATACCAGGGGCTGGCAACATACAACCTATGGAACCACTGGATTTGGCCTGCAGAGCCAGGGCTTTGCCTCTGCCCATGCCTGTGCTGGGGCTGGGCTGTGAGGGACTGCATCTGCATTGCCACCATTTCTCTCCACCTTCCCACATCCTCCCACCTCTGTCCCCAGCTGCAGCTTAGGTGCAGCTGCCAGGTGGTAGGGAACAGAGATGGGCCTGGGCAGCTTCCAGCTGCACCCACACTGCAGCCAGCAGGGGTTGGGAGAAGTGGTAGAGGTTGTGTGGGCACAGCTCCCAGCTTCCTAGATCTAGCCCTGAACATGGCATTAGCAGAGTTCTCCACAGCTGTACTTCCTCACCAGCCAGGCAGTGTTGCGGGGGAGCTGGGAGAAGCACCTGGCCCCAGCGGGGGCACAGGAACTCCCCCATACACACCTTGCCGCTGCTGATGTGTCAGTGAAACCACTAAGCTTGTGCCAGACTTGGGGCAGGTTGTTCTAGCCTGTATATTATAAAGGTTGCCAGCCCCTGATCTATACTAGCTCTCTCAATAACCTACAAGGAATCTTCAGTTGTACCTTTATTTGAGTCTCTGCACCACCCTTTCGATCCACCAATATATTTGGCTGATATATTTACTGATCCAGTAATATATTTGGATTCAATGGGATTGCTTGCACTTAAAGCATGCTGGTTGGGCTCTGAATGATGAGTTAAAACAGAAGTTCTATGAAATCAGAGAAAGAATCCAAAAATACTGAAGAGGGCCAAGCATCATATTAAGATTCAGTTAGGGACTTAACACAAAATAGGAAAATTGAATTGGAGAATATGCTGATTTTGAGGTTGCGGGTTTTTTTAATGAATAAAGAACAACTAATAGTACTGACGGCTCTTTATTACTAACTATCTTCTAGGACATGATCATAATTTGTCTGACCTGCAGATTGCCTACCGGTAATTCTAGCAGGGAAGACATATAATTTATAGGGCAATTTAAAGCTAGGCGAGATATATGATTTAAGCAGGCCATATGTTTAAAGAGAAGCTGACCAGCAATATCAAAACTTGAAAATACAATCCGACATCCCTTTAAATAGCAGTATTTGTTCAGTTTAATGTGTGGAACATGACCTTATCAATGTTGCTCATTTTTGGGAGCAGTGAAATTTATTACTAGTTACTTTGCTGCACGCAGGAGTGAAAATGAGAAGAACACTGTGAAAGATAAAGCAATAGTTTATAGTGCAAGGAATTCAGCAGGTGAGAGGGGAAGGACAACATGATCAGCAGCAGCAATGCACTCAGTACTTGAACTGGATGCGAATGTTTCCCCATCGCAGGAAAACATTAGACATAGCAAAGATTTTCCTATTCCTCATTTGGACAAACATGAGCCTTTTGAAACTTTCCATGAAAGACTAAAGGGATATTTCAGTATACCCATGTGTTTAAAGACTCACCTGAGTTATAACTGGGAAACCCAGGGTCATTTGAAGCAGAGAGCTGACCCTGGGAGTACTATATGCCTGCTGACCGTTTGAACCAGCAAGCTATTTGGGGTAGTTTATTCAAGTTCTGTTGGAGGTGGGACGCAGTGAAGGGGCAAAAACAAGAGAGAAAGGGAAAG
>NW_005842903.1:556218-574924 GCF_000455745.1 Alligator sinensis | reverse complement strand
GCTGAGTAATTAGGGCAGTCATTGGAGACAGAAGAGACCTAAGTTGAAGCCCTCCCACCTCCTAGGTAATTGTTTTAATTCAGTAGTTCTTAATGTTTTTAGACTTCAAGGCACCCTTTGGAAAATGCCAGCTCTTAGTTTTCACTCAGTTTTTGAATACAGAAAAATTATAATAGAGTAATTCTTCTGCTGCAAAGAAAGACCACAACAGGTCAGCATATTTTTATACTACTTGAAATCTCTGGGTTTATCTTGTGAATTACGTGTAGGTGTACACCTAACAGTGCTAATTTGCATGGCACTCTGTGACTCCCTTAACAGGATCTTGAGGCACCCCAGGGTGCTAAAGTGCTCCAGTTGGGAATTACTGTTGTTCTATCCTCCAAGGAGGGATTTTATCCCCTCTCTGATTCTGACTAAGAAATTTGATCCTGAATCTGAGAAACCTTTCCTGACACAAATTTAATTGAAACTGATATATCTACAAAAAGTTTTAGTTTTGATGAATAAAATGTTTAGATGAAAAAATCCCAGACAGTTCTAATAAGTACCTACCCTGATGACTGATTGCCATCACCTAGGAACACAGCAATCAGACACTAGCTGGACAGTCAACAAATGAGCACCAGTTACTTAGATGCTGTGAAATTCCTCTTATCATAAAAACCTCTCTGCTTTTCTTTCTTTTTCAACTTTCCTGATCCCTGTATCTTTAATTTTTAAATATCTTTCTATATATTTGACTACAGTGTTCTAAGAAGATGCCAAATAATGTCATTCTGTTTCTATTCAGAAACAACAGGACACTGACTATGAAAGCTTCCGGGCATTGTCAAACCCATGTACTTCAACCCCACAGGGATTTACCTCTAAGGGAGATGATAGATTAGAGTTCATGGTAGTATTTCTGGAGCTGTCAGTAAGGATGACACAAATTATTAATGTGTATTTTGGGGGTGACTTTTGGAATGATTTAGGTGATCTGAGGGTGCATATACACATTCATTAATGCACAGTAGCTACTGTGCTTTTAGTTTAGTACGTGCTTAATGAAGTACTAACTAAATGCATAGTAACTACAGTTACTGCACAGTAGTGCCAGTGCACGTTTTTTTTTGGTGATGCTTACTGAGTCATACCCGAATAATACTGCTCAATAGCATGTTAGCATGGTTTTTAACTGCCACACTACTGCACAGTGTTATTAGGCTGCTACACAGTAAGCATCTCATGTAGGCACACCCTGAGAGCAGCGTTCCCTCTAAACTGCGTGGTGTGTGCGGCTATACAGGTGCTCTCATGCCATGCTGCCAGGCACACCTGCACAGCCACGCACACCACGCAGCTTAGAGGGAACACTGCCTGAAAGTACCAACTAATTTCTCATAGGACAGTACATGACAATCAGGTAATAACAGCTCTTGCTCACTGTTGAACTGGGTTGGTTTTAAATCTCAGGGCTACAAGATTGTTTATTCCATCAGCTACCTCCTAAATTCCTTCTTATTTTAATGTTTCTGGTGTTAGTTGAGTATATGTTGAGTCAAATCTACTAGATTAGAAGCTGAGAAATTCTCCTGGGGTTGGGGCAAGAAGGAATCTATCCATCCCCTGTACTTCAAACATAGTCACAGGGTGATTTCATAACAATTCCTTCAGTCTTAAATATCATATTAAATACCTAGTGTAGAAAAGACACACTACCTTCAACACAGTCTAAGATTAGGTTAAGTTAAAAGTCTAGTGGCTGAGTAAAAGCCTATTGGTAGGCTTTTACTCAGCCACCTTATTATACATTGAAATATATCTTGTCTCCGCTGGACTTTTATAATGCTAGCAAGAACATGTTAACATCTTTCTGTGCTCTTGAGGATACTCCAACTTCTTTTCTAGGAAGGAGAATGTGTGTGAATCCCCCATAGTGCCCCACAGCTTCTGCCCATACTAGGGTACAAAAATCATGCACAGGATCATGCTTACTAAGTAAAATCCTGTACAAGCAGAGTGCCTGTTAGCTTGCTCCTGTTGCACAATGGGACCTGTTCAGTACTGCATAGGAGAACTCGAAGATGAAAAAAGAGTGTTTTCTAAAACACCTGGACTGCAGGTTCTAGTTCATCTCTTAAGGAGTTTTTAATTGCAAATGAGTTGCATTCTATCTCCTACTTTTTCTATAGAAAAATATTTTTTCTTCTAGTGAGGGAGAAAAAACAAGAAAATTATATGTAACATTTTGTCAGTGCAACCTGAAGGAGGCATACCCAGTACTTAGCACAATACTTAAAATGCTTAACATTTTATTTGGCTAAACTTCACCTTTTACTTAGAAGCTAGTAGAGGTGAAATATTTGAATCCCTATTGGGTTTTTCTTTTCTTCTCCAAAGTTAGAATTGGTATTGGTTGGTATTTAGGGTTTCAACCCAGGTAAAGATCTTTGCTATACATTTAGATGTAGACATAATGATGATGGAAAATTCTGTTCTGTACCTGCCAAAGTCTAAATTGAGCCTATGCTGTCTGTTGGTTACTGCTGTCAAAGACTTTAATGGTGGCTTCTTTCATCTAAAGTTCCACTGAGATGAAACTGTATTAGTACAAAGACACTCACAGCCACATTTCCATTGGGACCCTCCATGTTGCCAGTACACCCCCAAGTAGGGTGGCCATCATAGAGGACATTCCAGTTTTCTGCTACTCTTCAAGAGAAGAATAGAGGACATAAAGGCGTCTGGTTTCATATCAATAGAGGACAGAGGAGAACCGGACTGTCCTCTGTGATGGCCACCCTACCCCAGGGCTAAGTACAAGCAATCAAAAAATTTGAGGCTGAATCAATTCAGTCTTTGCAGGTTAGTCTAAGAGGCAGAGATTAAACTGAGAAACAACTGGACACACATATACTTTTGATTCAGGAAATGGAGCCACATGCCTGCAGTGGCTCAGACCAGAAGCCGGGGGGCACTAGAGCATGACTGTCTGGTATGTAGCCAGGATGTATGTTTGCTTCCTCTTCCTGCTGCCCCTGAGGTCTCTGGGGCTTGCAGTTCACAATCAGAGCAGCAGGACTCTGCAGGGTTGCTCATCACTGCCTCTTCCTGCTTCCAGGCGCCTCTGGGATATGTAGTCCACAGTCACAACCAGCAGTAACTTTCAGTAAGTTTAGCAGAACAGACGGGGGAAGGGGGGTTTACCCCCCCCCCCCCGGCCCCAGACCTCAGCCAGGGTTTGCCGGGGTGGGGTGGGGGGGCAGCGGAGGGGCAGTCCCTGCCTTCTCCTCACCTGCAACCCTTCTCTGGTGGAGCAGACAGCACCAACCAGCCCAGGGCTAGAAAGCATGCTGGGATGCTGGGGGACTGATTTAATTTAAATCAGGAAGGAGTCTGGGACAGAAGTTTCATAAACTGGTTTGACCGTTAAATCTGATACTACATCCAACCAGGTTTATCTTAAACCAGTTTCAGCCATTTTGAAACTGGTTTATATGCACTGAATTTCTGTTTTGTTACAGATTTAATCCAGTTTCTGATGACTTAAACTGGTTTATGTGTAACTTCTGTCCCTAGCCCAAAAGACAGGTCTCTTATGCATTGCTGAATCAATGCATCTTATTAATAGATCTTGAATGGAAGACCCCAGCCACAGTATAAATCAGCTGAAATAGAATACCCCAGGAAAGGGTAAGCAGTAGCAATATTGACATTGTCTTTCAGGTAAACAGTAGGATTAGCATGTGGAGGAGTTGTAATTTGCATTTTCCTTTTCCAGTTTTTGTAAAATCTGGTGAAAGGAAATAGGATGCAGGTTATGGGCATTTTTAGATATGCGCGCAATGCAGCGCCGGGTGTGCTAGCTCTGATGTGCTATTTCTCTGGCATGTTGCAGCATGAAAAGGATTGTGTATAAATGCCCTATGTGATGTAATCTCCCTTTAATGATACTTTAACTGTTATTGGTATATAATACTGGTAAGATACTATTCAAACATACACTTTATATTCTTATAGATGAGTTGGTCATTAAGGTTCCACCCTGCCCTTCCTTCTATCTCACTTCACACTAACATGGCTAACTACTCTGTATTTGCATATGGAAACTGATATATTATCAACATATTTTATTGATAATAGTAAAGAAATTCTGAAGTTAATAAAGAGTCCAACTTAATTTTGCCTTTCTAGGAAAAATGGGAAAAGATGCAAATTAAAGGCTCAGAATATTTATATTAACTGATTTTAAACCTTAATAAGTATTCCTTTTCAAGTTTCATTTAAACATGAATAGAAATAGACGTAAGCAAACCCCCCAGTTCTGAACCTTCTGGCTATAACTAGACTTTTGGTTCAAACTTATCTTTAATCTTGACCTCTAAGGCATTAAAAAAGTACAAATAATTTGTTCAAAAGCTGAATTACTTAAGAGCCCACACAGTGAAATATGAGCTTAAGCATCACAACATTAAACAAAGAGAACATCTGCAGAACTGAACAAATATGCATTCTTGATCTCAGTGAACCGTGTGCGCCCTTTTTGGGGGAAAAATGCCTACTAAGAGAAAATCTCTTTAGCATTTTTAAATGATCAGACATAATGGGGAAAGAACCTCTTGTATAACACATGTAAGCTAATAATAAGAACAATTAGCATCAATAATTTAATATATGTATCTATTTTACATTAAAAAAATGAAAATAGCTATCTATGTAGGCAGCAAAGCCAAGCACTCAGTTTTAAGATAGTTTTAAAATAGTTGATTTAAGATTATTCATGCAATCTTAATTCTGCTCTCTTCTGCATTCACCAGCCCTCTTCTGCATTCCTCATATGTACTAAATGAAGTTGTGGTCCTATGGAAAAATATTAGGTGATGATAGAATCAAAGACTGTATCATAATTCACTATAACAGAGTTGCTATTTTGGCTTTCTGCCAGTTGTGAGGAATGCAAGCAGAAGAAAGAAAATAATGATTTTCAAAAATGTGTAACTCAACCACATCTGAATAAAATTCATGAGAAAATAAAAGGGATATCTCTAGCTGCAGGGCTTTGTCTATTATCCCACCCATCTCATTGTGGGAGAATTTGATCACTTTTCAGGGAGAACATACTGTTCCTGGGAATTAAGTGTGTGTACAGAACACCATAGGAGAGGGAAATGTGGGGTGTGTAAAGCCCATGCCTGAAAAATGACTTCTTTCTACAGCACTACTTACAGGGAGTGCACTGCAACAGATTGGGCAGGATAGCCAAGCCAATTGCTGGTGCTACCAGTGTCTGAAGTCCAATACAGGCAGTCCTCGACTTGCAACGTTTCGAGTTACAACATTTCGCACTTACAACCTTTATAAATTGACACCCTGTTTCAACTTTATGACGTCAGTTTCAACTTTACAACGCTTGATCCAATGTGATGCCACGCCAGTGAACAAGTTTGCTGCGTCGCTCATCTCGCTGGAGAACACCTGTCCAAACTTCCTTGGATGCTTTCTTTAAGAAAACAGACAAAACTCCAGAAAAAACCTGCAGCCAAGACTCCTGAGAAGACTCCAGCCAAGAACCCTTCAAAATGTCCAGCAAAGTCACCTCAAAGAAGTCCTTCCAAATCAATGTGATTGCTATTTACAATATAAATACATTAATGTAGCTATTTTACTCATCTATAATTGATCAAGTATAACATTCTGAGGTATTTTTGGTGAAAATAGGGTATCGAGCCTTGGTTCAGAAACCAAACTCCCATTTATAAAATTGTTTCTTATGAGAAAATTGGTTCCGAGTTACAACATTTCGACTTAAGACACGGTTTTCAGGAACCAATTGTGTCGTAAGTCCAAGGACTGCCTGTATAGATAAAAGCTAGCACAAGAAGTAAATGAGATGGAAGACTACATGCCTGTAAGGGAATGGTTAAAGATTCCTCAGACAAAGGTCTCCTTTGGTACACTGCTTTCCCTGCCGAGAGAGTTAAAGGACTCTGAAGTGAATTGAGACTGGGTGGGGGTTGTCTCCACCAAATTACTGGTTATATGTGGGAACCCTGGTACTCTACACTGGACCCAATTAAATGCGTAATGTCTGAGATGGGTATGAATATATACCAGTCCTACTTAATGCTAAGTTGGGGTCTGACACTCAAAATCTATTCCAGTATCTGTCTTTCACCTGCATGCCTTGAGCAACTGAAAGTCCTGCAGCCAACAACAAAGGGTTAGAGAACTAAATAAAAATGTTCCAAGAATGTTTTATAATGGACTTGCTTATAAAGGTAGGCAACCTACACTATGGGATACTACTGACCCTTCTTATAATGTATGTAAAATACTGGGAATACAAGTGTAATATATAGCATATGGCATATTTGCATACATTTGCAAACTGTGTACTAACTGAAAACTATTTTTCAGTTTGTTTGGCACCCAGAGGTGCCAAAGGTCAAACAAAAGAATGATATGAATATCTGAATACTGACAGGTGTTTTAAATTACAAATAAGATGAAGATATCTTCTGGAATGCAGGAACCACACTGAAGTATTTTCATCTATGCAGAAAGAGTAAACAACATCTATCACTCTGTACCTGATTGGAAAAAAGAAGAAGTTTAATTTGAATTTGAACTTCTAATCTGTTTTTGGTGTTCAAGTTAATATTTTGAAGTCTATTTAGTTTCCAATCTGTCTGTGTTTGCTCAGTTCAGAGAAGTATCTGAAATGGTTGGTACAAGAAAAATAAATTCGAGAACATTGATTGTCGCTGGGTTTTAAATATCCAGATGAAATGCATTTAAGAAACGTCTTAAAACATGGAATGGTGAGTATGGTGCAAAAGTAGATGAAGATGGGTGTTTTGTTGTCATATTACTGTTTATTATGAAAATATCAATGGACAAAAACAATTTTGGTCAATAAAAAATGGTTTGAAAACAAACAATCTTCCTACTGGAGTCTCTCATGCAATTTTTACTGTGTAAAGTAGCTAGCACAATGGGATCTGTAATATTGGCCTATAAAGTGATATTCTAATACAGATAATAACTAATAATAATGCAAATTAAAGTAGGGAGATAGGAATGTCCATTGGCAAGTTTCATTATAATTTTGCTTTGGAAAAGCAAACCAGTTGAAATGCAATAGGACTGTCTTTGCAACTGAGACTAATGTGAGACAATGCTTTTTAGAGAGGGATCTACAGTCCTAGCAGTGTCCCTTGAGGAAGGTAAGCCATGCCATGAAGCTCTCAGCTGGGGTCTTTTCAGATAAATTGCAGCTGAGGTTTTCAGAGTCCCAGAGTCTCAGCTGGGAGTTCATGCCTGAGCCCAGGCAATCAGGTACAGCTGAGCCTAATTAGGTTCAGAAACTTAAAGCGGGCTGTATTAGGGCTTTGTGTGTAAAAGCTAAAACAGTGAGTGCAAAGGTTTATGACAGGAGTGTGTTTATGGATGGTTTTTGATATTTACACCATGTGGTATAATGCAGATGAGACACTAAGGGAAAGGATCCATGTCAAAAGAAACCTGTAACCCTCCCGGGATGTTTCCTTTCCCCAACCTCCCTCCCCCTCCCAACTTGTCTTCCAAGCCTTTTGTAATGGCTTTCTTCAATTGGTGAAATCTGTGGTTCTGACTATCTACTATATGTATGACAAGCAGAAATGAGGAGAAAATTCATTTACCTTACAAAATACATATGTATAAGAGTAGGTTGAACCTGGTAGTATTTTAAATACTGTCAGACTTAAGATGTGTCTCCTACTGACACTAGTGGAAGATTGTGCTCTAGTTTCACTGTCTTCCAGAGCCAGCAATCATTTTAGTCAGCTAATCCCTTGATATTAGAATTGTCTTTAGCTAAATATGTAGTTACAGAAACAGCCAACATGTGAGGGTGTTGGAGAAAAACAAAGAGAACAGTGTTGGAATAGATAGTACCAAGATAGTTTTGAGGCCACTTTGTGGTAAGTGGATGCATATGCAACGGTCCATTTTTTTAACCTTTGATACAAAAACTTGGAGACAAAGGTGTATGACCTGGAGGATGAGAATTGGATCAGGAAAGTTCTAGGAATCTGTTCTTTGATATTCCTTAGTTATTATAGAGTTCCCCTCTATACTTATTCAAATATCCAATCAAGGAAATTGGAGACTTTAGGATAGGCTTAGTTTGCCGTAATTAGGGACCTACTTAATCCCAACAAGACAAATATAAAATAAATATAAAACTTCTCTAAATATAAAACTTTGTAAAGAAAAAGACCAGTATCCCTATTCTTTTACCCAAGGGGATTTAATAACCCAAAACCAAATATGAGATGCTCTCATAATCATTGTTGGCACCAAAAGAATCCTAAAATAAAATCAAGGAAAACCCAGAATAAATCATCTCGGGAGAAAACCCCAAACCACTTCTCTTTGAATGTTTGGTACTGGAAGTAAAGTTTTATCCTCTTTGGAGGGAGTTTTGGCATGAAAAAAATGAGTAAAAAAATCAAATTAGTGGTGTGTGCATTAAAGAACTTAAATTGTGAGCTCCTCTTACATTTTACAACTAATTAAATATATATATTGTAGATGAATGACTAGCATACTTGAAGGTTATGGCTCTTGAGAAAGAATACTAGTTTTCAGCTGTATGTACAATCTGTAAGATTACCAATTCCTTCATGGGCAGTCATCAGCTACAGTATGACAGACGTGCAAGTGAGATTATGGTTGTCAATGTTAGAATCATACTTTTTTAACTTCCCTCCTGTTTCTCCCCCCCTGCCCCCCTGTATGCTCCAATCTCCCAGAGCTCATTCTGGGGCCCCGCCTAGGCAGGTCCCATACTGCTCTTCACCGCACCATTTTAGCAGGCTGGGGATACCAGACTGGTCTGCTTTCATAAGCCCATCGCCACCAGCTCTACACGATCATGGTCTGCACCCTCCACTACCCCATCCCCTCATCCACATAGACAGTGGTGGGATGCCCTCTATGAGGGTCCCTGGTGGACAGGCCTATACTCCACCCTCATCCCATGAACCACTGGAGACCTCAGCTGGTAGCTCCTCCACAGAACCGTCACCACAGGTATGAATCTGGCACAATTCACGGGCACCTCTGACACTGCCCCTTCTGTGAGTAGAGGGAAGTCCTGGCACATGCCTGTCTTGAGTGTGCCAGGTTGCAGCCCCCTCACTCCTTTTTTAAGAACCTCTTGCTGAATTCTGGCTGCACTACTCCCGGCATCTTTTTGTCTACGCACTCCCCATACTCAACTGCAACAAGTCCCAGGACCTGGTCAGCTTTCTCCAGGCCCCAGCTAAGCTGGTCATGTATCTAACTATGAAGGAGGCTCTGGCCAGGAGGACCCCCAGTGACTGGGGCTGTTTTCCTGTCCCTTATCCAACCATGTCTCCGGGCAGTTTCACTGGGCAGTGTCCACTGGCTCCTTGGACTCATTTGAGGGCCAATGGGTGCTGGCTGGTGTTCCCTGCTCAGTTTCCTCCTGTGGAGCACATGTTAACCTTTGACTGTCACTACCATCTCTGTTATCGTTTTAAGTTATCCCAAGAAATCAGTTGACAGCAGTTGACAGCCTGCAGGATCGGCTGTGGGGGGACCCCCTCCAGCCTGCAGGATCAGCTGTGGGGGACTCCCGGCCTGCAGAATCTGCGAGGGGACTCCCCTCTGGTGGCTGACTGTCTAGTCAGGGGGAGGGGGACAAGTACCAAATGTCAGATAGGTCTCTCTCCTCCCCCACCCTCCTCCCCCAGCTTCAAATCTCAAAATACAGTCCTTGAAATCTGAAGAGTTTGTGAAAGTCACTCGGGAGGATAATGTTAAAAAATGGACCTCAAGTAAATTATCTGGTGATGCTGTGAAATAATATGTGGATCTCTTCCCTTCATCTATGACACAGGCTGCTGGTACTAATTATATATGACTGCTCTGCATTTTTGGATGTAATCAAATCAAAGTAGCAGTCAAGTCACACTTCACAGTTAAGGTTCTGAATATGAAGAAAAACCTGTGTGTGCTGATAGTGTTCAGTCACAGAGCTTTATAAAGTATTTTTTATTGCTACTTCTACAACTCATTTTTAAAGGCTGTGTGGTTGTAAAGTATTTTGGTTTTTCTGCAGGTCTTAATTGCTCCTATAGAGTATCAAAAGTACATTATATAATGGGGCACTCGAGACTTCCTATACTAAAGAAATCTTTGTTTATGCAACAAAGATTCATTCATCAAAAATTTCTGCAAAACATTTTGGAAGAGTGTTTGTCTTGTTAACTCATTGCATTCAGTTTTGCTGTTGCATCTAAATCATTGCCTGCAGTAGCTTATGCTGCTGATCTCCCTAAACTGCAAGAGTTTTCAGGCAGTGATTTGGCCACTAATCATCTGTGGAAAACTGGCTACTTGTCTGGTGTTGGCTCCTCCTCCTCCTAAAAACAAATAGTACTTTATCCATTCCTTTCCCAATGTTACTCTTCAGTGCAGGCAGTTGCTTCCATTACTATGGTATATCAGAGGGGCAGGCTTTTGGGTGAACGTCTAGAGCACTTATACACATGCTCCAACATGTTTTGATTAGACTGCATCAGAGCAGACTCAGTTTGAGTTTGTGGGAGCATCTGAATCAGAATGCTTCAGCCTGCTGAAGCGTCTCATGTATTCAGTGTCCCTGCATTTCAAAATAGCACAGGGGCACTTTAACTAAAGCTTGTCTAACAAGCTTTAGTTAAAGTGCCCTTGCCACCATTTTGAAACATGGGATGCTGAATATACAAGACTCTGCCAGTGTGAATTAGAGTGGCTCCTGAGAGTGTAGATCTATAGGTGCTCCCAGAGTGTCTGCTCTTCAGAAAGGGCTGCAACTCCTTCTGCATTCACATTGAAGGTGGTTTAGGGTTCCAGCCCCATGAAGGCTGCATTTGGGGTACAGGAAAGTGCTAGTGTCTAAGTTCAGGATTGTGGAATAGCTCACCTATTATATTTATTCTTCACGGCTGTGACTTCTATAGAGTCATCTTTTAATACCCAGTTGAAATTCTTGTGACAGGTAATGTATTGGATACTGCCAACCCTAGATATTTTTTAAAATGCAAGATTGGCCCCAAATCATTAGTTGTTAACAACAGATCAAATCATTCTGTTGGGACAGATATCAGTTTGTTTTCTTAAATGCTTCTTAACTTTTCCTGCCAACACCAATGTGCATGTGAAAATTCCAGTGCAGTTAAAACAAGTTACAGGATTTTTAATCCTTGCTACAGGCATTCTCCACAGAGGACCAACCTAGATTAGGGCTCAGTTGTCTGTTCTGAAAATAAACTTAGTGCTTTCTCTAGAGAGCTGTCAGTCTAGTGCTAAAAATGGTGGGCATTTTGATAAGGAAGCTGGAACTGAATCCCACTTGAATCCTCTCATGGACAGTAATGCCTTTTTTCTCAGTAAGTTGGGCTGCATTCAGTTTTACACCTGTAAGAACTTCCCTCTACAGTAATGACACAGCTCTTTTCTCTCATCTCTCTTTTTCCAATTATATTGGGTCACACAGTGCAATCTAGTGACTTGGATAAAGATATGCAAGTTTGCATTGGAAAAACTGAGTAAAAGGGTCAGTGGGAATTATCAGAATTTGACTGAGCCTTTCCTGAAAATCTTAAAATCTGCTGCAATTTCTAAAACTGTTTTGTTTTTTCAAGATAAACACTGAGTTAAAAAAAAAAACAACCCTTTCCCCAAGCTCCTATGTGGTACTATATGAATAGATTAAGCCTAATGTTCTTGAGTATAACTGTATAATATATGTTCAAGGGCACACTGTCAGCAAGGACAGTGAAATTGTTTTTTAACAGTTCTGAATCTGTATTTTGGAATGGTTCACACAAGAGTCTAGTCTGATCACATGATCGAATTCTTCTGAGCCACCCTTTATGTATCATTCACAATGCTGCAGTTACATGACTCCTCTAGTCTAAGGCATTTTTTTGTTTACCATCTTATCTTATTCTAAATCTAGCCTTCCCTCCCCCTTCTAATGCAGAATGCCTGCCAAGACTTTGGTAGTCTGTGACCCTCAGCTGCTGCCGCTTCACTCACAAATGCATGTTTAGTTTCAGTAGCAGGGGATGACTGAGATTTGTGATTTCTTCTTTTTCAGCATGTGTGTGGGTGAGTGGGTGGGTCAGGGAGAAATATTCTGCGTCATAAGTAGGAAAGCTCTTTCTCATGACTGCAAGAGAAATCTAAAATGTGCATTTACTTGCATGGGACATTCACATTCTGGCTGTGGTTCAAAGTGCAGTAACTTTCTCAGAGAACAGATGGCCCATGCACGGAAGCAAGAAGCCTGTCAGTTTGCTTTGGATATCATACCAGACCTGTCAGATGTATGGCTTTCTTAACACTTTATTTTTAAATGTCAAAATTTAGATCCATATCGCCTTTAGTTTGGTCTCTTGAGTTGTTGCAAGTCTGTTTTACATTGCGGAGTTGCTCTTTATGAGGACCATTTCTGAACACTTCTCTTTTTATAGTGGCAAAAACATTGGAATTCTGTAACTCTATCTCTTGCTTGGCTTGTTACCGGCTATCCTTGTGTTCTCTTGTATGCTGTCAATTAAATTATTTGGTAGATAGGTATTTCATTAGACAGATGTTCCCAACAGTTTTTAGGCTGCAAGGAAATTGTGTTTCATGCCAGAGGAAGGTTGAGGGAACAAGAGAGGTTAGGACTTGATCTTGCTTTCATGGAATAGCAAGAAACTCCCTGTGGACTTCAGTGGGAATCCTTATACAGGGCCTTCCTGCCTGGATCTTTGATATATTACAGTTGTATCTTTACAAGAGATCAAATATTTGAATTGAGACACACAAACAATATTTTAAAACAGGCTGGGTTTTAGAGGCCAGTCAAATTTGCATGTGCATCTGTTTGTGACAGTTTCTCGCCAATGCCAGGACAACCATAGCACTGCCACAGACCATTACTGCTTGACTTAGATAGTGCTCACAGCAGTAATAACCTGTTTCCTCATGAATGGACTAGGCATTAAGGCTAGGTACAGACGTTACACTTAATGCACTTCAGGCATGCAGAAAGTACCTCTCAGCTGTAACAGAACACATGTTCATGGCACATAAAGCACTCTAAAATGGCAGATCCCACTCTAAGGGCACTTTTACATGTTCTGTAGGGGTGGGAGCAGCAACACTTTAATCAGAGCAGCTCTGTGAGCTGCCCTAATTAAAGTGCCACTGAATCTCATGTATTAGCATCCCCATTAGCTCATTTGATGAGCTTTAGTTTTAGTGCTCCCACCACCATTTTTAAGCACAGGGATGCTGATACACAAGATGCAGGAGGCTGCTGGAGCATGGTAATTTCCATGCTCCAGCAGACTTGATTAATCAAGTCTGCTCTGACGCACTGTAATTACAGTGTGTCAGAGCAGCCTCCATGCTTGTATGTAGGTGCCCTAAATTAACCCTGGATGGATGTGTATTAACCTCAAGTGCTTTCTGCTAGAACATTTTAGTGTACTTCTCTGCCAGATCCCATCAAGGGATAACTTACAACATGATTGCTGCCATTCCAAGTAAAGCGTGATAGAGTGCTTTCTGCAAGGGGCTTTTTGAATATCTGTACTTAGCCTAAAGGACCACATGATAAACCTTGTGTGTGTGTTACCTTTATACAGCAAAATGGATACTGGCTTACATAGAACAAACCATTTATAGGGCATGATCTGTTGCTCTCTGTGGGTGCCATTATGTTCGGCACTATAGAATCCGTTTCTTTATAGTAAGATTTCTTTTTTTTTATGGATCATATTCTGCTTATGTAGGTTTATAGTGCCATATAAATGAGTTATAAATACAGGCAAAATTTAGTTGGGCAACTTTGAAAATTTCTTTCAAATGACTTAAAGAAATAAAGGGTTACACATTCTAGGAAGCAAGTGGTTTTTGGTGATATTGTTCGTTGGACTAACAGTAGAACTGGAAGAGGTATTAGATAAGCCTTTGGTCAAAAAGTACCATTTCTCAGGTAACTGTCATCAGTATATGCATGACCATAGAATCTTTCTGCATTAGTCTTGTAAGCTTGGCAGCTACCCAGGACCAGGGAGATAAATGAATTAACAAATTCTCTTCCTTGAGCTGTGATAGCACAGATATTAATGACCAAGTGGTAAACAAGTGTTTAGAAGAAACTACTGTTTTGGCTCTTTTTCATTAATAAACATTTGAAGAAATGGGTTTTTTTTAGTGTCTGAGCTAACATTAGAAACATTTAAAAAAATGAATAAAGTTTAAAAATAAAAAAGGGTAAGACAAATTAGAGTAGCCAGAGTAAGTAGAAAGAGAACAGCAAGTGCAGAAACATTCCAATCGCAGGCACCTCTGCTTACTTCACTAAAGCAGTTTTGTGTGACAAGCAGTGCTTTACTGACAGGTTTTATGACTTTGGAAATTCAAGCACAGGAGCCACAGAAAATCTAAAAATACTGCAAAGCTGCAAACTCATCTTTGGCCAGTAGGTGATGGCAGCTCACCAGCAAGGCTATAATAAGTTAGCAGGGCTACAGGAAACTGGTTGAACACATTCCCTACTGTTCTCATTTGAGAAGTGTTTACTGCCAGGGGAAGGAAAAAGCTTGGGGCTTGAGGGGAAGGCAGAAATGGGAGAAGCCTTCGGAGTTAAATTTTGGGGACAAAGTAGCAGCAAGGACAAGGGAGTGACTGAGAATGGAAAGGTAGAAGGGGAAAATGTAGTGTTAAGATAGACTACATCGAATACAAGAACTGTACAGTGATAAAAATTATATAAAAGCACGGAAGGTAACTTAAGATTTTGTGTTAGAATGAGAGTCTGAAGCTGGGTCTATGCAGCTTTATGATATGTGATGGAAAAAGAAGTGAAGGTTTATGGAGTTGGCACAAGCATGGAAATGCATGAGCAAGTCCTTTTCCATAGTGTCTCATTTCCATTCTCAGTTGTCATTAAACACTGTTTTTTTGTTGATAATCTTTGGAGTCCACTACTACTACTTAAAGCTCTCTGTAACTATCTCTTTATAAGAAAAGCGTATGCTAAGGCAGAGTTTATTTTCTTGACAGTTAATCACTCTAGGGTTACTATATTTCCAGGATCAAAACAGAGGACACCTATGGGGGGGAGGGGATGGGGGAGCCCGTGGGGGGGAAAGGGGGAGGGGTATATATATATGGGGGGGGTCAGTGATATGCCTGTGCCCAGCCTCTGCCCCTCACTCCTAAGCCCCTGCCCCCCCAGCACTGCCTTCTCTCACTGTCCTCTTTGTTGAGTTTAACTACATGAGAATGAAGTTGCAAACGATCACAAAATACAATTATCAGCCTCCACCAGACCACATTTTTTCATAACTTTATTTATATTTTTTCCTGTTTTTTCTAAAACAATGTTAATGTGTAGGTGTAATTTCGGGTGAGACTTTCTGAAGGTTCTTGCAGTGTGGTAGGCAACTTGAGAGAAAAGAGTGTACTCTAGATAGAGCATTTGGTATTTTCATAAAAAACGAAGACTGTTTTTTTGGAGCAGCTGCTGTGGAGAAAAGAGAGCAGTCACTTAATATAGAAAAATAAAGCAAGGGTGTCCAAAGGTCATTTAGTCCAATGTCCTTCCTCAAGAAACAAGCCTCTCCTGTGGACAGGATTTGATTTGGTACAGGGAAACACGTTTGGATTTCTAATCCAGTCTTGTTATCACTCAGCCATTGCACTTAGCCAAAAATGGAGTCTACAAGCAGAGGGAATAAGCCATGTGTGCTATGAAGGTACGTGTTAGGGTGGGGCACTGATAACCAGCTTGACTGGATCCTCTGCTGTGGCCAAGCTCTGCAGAATGTTGTATTTGAAGGTCAGGACCTAACTGTCTCTTTCCTGCAGTGTTACATGTGAGATAGTAGGTAGGGCAGAAATGGTGTTCTCTGGCTAGGTCAATGAATATGGATTCAGGAGGCCTAGAGTCACTTCCTGGCTTAGCTACAGACTTCCTTTGACCTTAGTACATCACCTGACTTAGCGAGTGTCACTTCCTCATGCATACCTGTATCAACATCCATTTCTGATATGGGAGATATTTCTTCATTTTGGCTAGCGCCTTCAGCCAGTGTTTCCAACTGTTCCATGGAAAGAGTAAAAAAAAAAGAGTTAGGAAGGACTCTGTTTGATCTGTGCTCCTCAGGATTACACTGCCACAGAATGAGGAACAGCCAGTGGTGGTGGGGCTGTCCTCCCAGCCACAGTTCCTGGTGGTGCCATGAATGGCCAGGTGAAGCCTGAGTCCGTGGATGGAATGAGGGCCCCTTCTGTCCTACCTTCTGAAGTCAAGTGTGGAACAGTCTTCCATACAGGAGCCTCAGCTCAGCCCTTCCCCTGTCTCCTCTGCTTTCCCTCCTCTTATAACATCTTCACCATTTCTCTGTGCTTCTCCCTCCCTTGTGCAATGTGAATATCTTTCCTGCCTACTCTTGCTGCACTTGCTAGCCCCTCCTGAAAATGCATTGTAGCTCTACCACTGCCTTTGCTGTCCACCCTTTATTCCCTACCAAAAGAGTTCTGCTGGCTCCTTTCTGCACCTTTCTGTGTGTGTCCAGGGTGGCAGGGCTTGCAAAACCGGGTCAGGAACCTGCACAGTTCTTGGACGTGGCACCTGACCAATGAAATGTGCCCTTTGGCTCTGAGCAGCACTAACAGAACAGACCCAAGCTACCCATTGTATCAGAAAGATTAGAGCAGCAGATTGCACGGAAGGGAAAGACGTTCCATGCTAATCCTGCAGAACCAGCCAACCTGAGCAAAGGAAAGCCAGCACCAGTATCCTACATCTACACTACTGGGCATCCAGAAAGCAATGAATGAAAAGTAGCTAGGGGTTAACAGCATGGACACTTTTGCAAAGAGGAGTGGATACAGGGAAAGCTTCTCATCTAGAATGAGGGAGGGGAGAAGCATTCCAATGCATCCAGTGCATCCAAAGATTTCAATATCCTTCTTAAAATGATGATTCCTAGGGTAACATATTACTTTATGTGATTTTATCCACATGCTTAAGTTTGCAAGATGTGGGCCTACAAAGACTACATGCATCGCAGGCAACAGCTAGTTTTTAAGGACATATTACACATGATGGGCTGGAGTAAAAGAAACAATAGTTAGGATAGAGATTAGGAAAAAGCACTCAGTCCTACTCCCATTGAAACCAGTGGGAAAATACCCCTTGACTTCAGGGATAGCAAGATTGGAGCAAAAGATTTTAAGAGGTAGAGCAGCTGGGCTGGGGAAAGACTCCATTGCATGGCTAGAGGCAGCCTCTGTGTAGATATTACAGAGCAGATATTAGAACTGAATGAAATGGTGAAGAGCCTGCAAAATGCAAGGGCTCAGCTGGGGGAACCAAGAGATCTTTTGTGGCCCCTTCCTGGGGTTTTACAAGATATTTACCTCACACATATAGAAAGAGTCTTCTATAGCCCATGCGTGGCACACGTCATCATAAAACCCTGTAAACAAAAACACATGCACAGTCAGCTCACCTGGGACTCATTTCCACTTCTATGACTGATGTTTTTAACTGTTGCTTTAGCATCACTGCAAAGTAGTGTCCTGCAAGCATTTGTTCTAATGGGCCTGTCTAGGCTGCATTGTACGCCAGCAGGGAGTGCTGCAGTGAGGTGCACCATGCCTGCTTCTGTGCATGCTGCCTTCCCAAGCTGATGTAATGTAACAACCCATTGGTGTGGTGCTGGCTGGATCCAGTCAGCTCTAGCTCTTGGGTGAGCCTACTGATGCACACACACCACCTGACTGGGGAGGGACGGCTTATGCAGAGCACATGCTGCGTTCCTCATTGTGGTGATCCCTGGTGCAGTACTGAAGCACACAGACATGGCCAACGCATAGGAAGAACCAGTGCATGCGCTCTTTTTTCTGGAGGAGGTTTGTCTGTGTTTTGATGCGTTTTGGTGCTACCTCTGGGGCATGTTTGTGTAGTGTGTACTGCGTGGAAGCAAGGGCCCCATTGTGCTGTCCTAACAACAATCTGCACAGCAATTCATATGAAAGACTTGGTTCTCCAAAACCCATAGATTAGGTACAACTTTGGATTTATTTTGCAGGCTGTTAGTGGAGTGTCTCTTTATGGAAGTTTGTGCAGGGAATTGCCAGATAGAATGAAAACCATGTGGCAGGTGTGAAGAGCTTGCCTTTAAAACATGTCTTCCTTTGCCAGGAAAAGTGTGTTCTGGAGAAATCCCCCACACTGGTAGCATAACTATTCTCTAGAACACTGTATTTTTGAGACAGTCTTTTACCATCCAAATGATCACTGAGATTAAAGGAGTGAAAGAATTAAAGAAATTATAGGTGATTATAAAGACATAAAGGGAAATACATAAAACCCTAAAAAAGTGAAAATCTCATACATTCACCTGATCTCTGGGCTTCCAATACTGATGACCTTTCTCCAGCATTCTCACTAAAAACAAAAGGAAACAGTCATTTGGATTTAGAGACAAGAGTAAAGGGTCATAACATTTGTATTTCAATAGTATTTTTCATCTTTGTTTCTTGTTCGCCACACTGTTGTATGCTGAGCACATTGTCAGTGCTTTAAACACATGAAAAATCACTGCCTTACAGATTCTTGACCACATCCAGCTTCTCTGAGGTGAGGGCATTT
>NW_005842903.1:554434-556208 GCF_000455745.1 Alligator sinensis | reverse complement strand
TGAAACACTACTTGGCGGGAAATCTAGAGTCTGTAAACCTGCCTGTGACTCTGCCACTAATGTGTTGGACGGCCTTGGGTAACACAATTCATCTCACAGTTCTCACTCTGGAATGGACTCTTAGGCTCAGTCCTATGTACTGTTCACATGTGTAACTGCATTGCTTCACCCACATGCAGTTTGGGATTCTAATTGTTTCTTTGCATTTGGAAGCAGGATAAAACCTTGGACCACCTCATATCCCCACTAACCTCCCTGTTTTGGCTGCCAAGGGGGCAAGCTTGGAGAGGAGAGATGGAAAGAGCTCTAGGCAAAGCCTAACTTATGACCTAGCGGTTAGAGCACTGTGTTGGGAAAAGATGATTCAAGTTCAAACCGTTTCTGGGTAAGCAGGAACTAGGACGCATGTCTGCTGCTTCCTGGGCAAGTGGGCGCACCCCTTGGAAAATGCAAGCCCTTAGTCTTCATTTGTTTGAGTGTTTGCCCTTCTGGTAAGCAGGGGCAAACCGTCTAGGTTTGCTCTGTGTCACAGCTGTATCTCAATCAGAAGCTGAGAAATCAAAGGTGTGACCTGCTGTGGCCTGCATGTCGGGCCCAGTACTGCTCCAATGACAATGCTGCTAGTGATGCCCTTGTGTGCTGGGAGAGATGCACCCAGGAAGTTTCCCCTTCTGACAGCTGGAAGCATTCACTGCTTCAAACTGTGACCAGGCCCCCAGCCACACGGGTCTTTAGAACTCAGACTTTTGGGCAAAGCCTGCCCTCAGGTCCTCCAAAGCCTCTTGGAGGGTAAAAGCATCAAACCCAGCAGCAAAGCAGGATTGCATATGTGGGTCCCGGTTCTCCAGCTTGGGGCAGACTTTATGGACTGTTTCCCTAGAGCAGTAGTTCTCAACCTTGTTAGGCTCAAGGCACCTTGTGGAAAATGCAAGCTCTTAGTCCTCACTTGTTTGAGTACAGAAAAATATTAGAGCAATTCTTCTGTTAAAAAGAACTTTGAAGGACCGCAATAGGCCAGTGTGGTTTTAAACAATCTGGATTTCTATTGGAAATCTCTGGGTTTACCTTGTGAATCATGTCTGCACTCCTACAAGTGCTAACATAGCATGGCACCCTGTGTCACCCCACAGTGCTGTGGCACCAAGTTTGAGAATTTTATCCTAGTGGATTCTGCATGTACAGCAGGGTGTAGCTGAGAGAGATGTCCTTGCCCTCATGCCCCTTGGCTGAACACGCCCTCCCATCAGCTGTGGTTTTGTAGATTGATCTGGGGATGGGAAGGAGGCATGTATCATGGTAGCAGAGTAAAATTAGCTTTGTATGGAACCTCACTGGCACAGTCTGGTCCCACTGTGTTGCGACAGTGAAAAGGTGTGGTTACAAGCAAGCAGAGAGTTGGACAGAGCCCTGCTCACCTTTGTGTTGAACCTAGTCTAACATAGGGCCAGCTCTGTCCAGAGACCCCAGATGATCCCATTCCACCACAGCTCCTATTCTTGCTGTACTGCCAGAAAAGTTACCTTAATTGTTCATTGTCTGTAGATAAAGCCAGTGAGCTTCCCACATACAGAGAGGACTCAGTTTGAACGGTTTCCTCTGATGACTCTATCTCCTCTTTTCCCTCCTGCTGTTGCTTTGCTTCAGGATTTTCTTCTACCATCTCTTCTTCCTCCTCATTTTCAGCATGATAGGCTGCCAGTTGTGCAGGGAGGTCCACCTTAGGTTGAAAAACTTTCAGAAGGTTCAGCACTGGCTTCAGTACCTTCCTGAATGA